>NC_091446.1:22444244-22744244 GCF_964237555.1 Oryctolagus cuniculus | reverse complement strand
TCAATATCACTCTTACACCAAAAATGAACAGACACAACACAATTATCAATCTGTATCCTTGATAAACAAAGATGCAAAGATTCTCCTCAAAATACTATCAAACTGACTTCAAAACCACTTCAAAAAGATTGCACATCATGATTAAGAGCAATTTATCTTAGAGATACAAGCATGATTCAACATTCACAAATCAATAAATAATAATAAATCAACAGAATGAACAGCGAAAATCATGTGGTTATCTCAATGTATGCTGAGAAAGCATTTGATAAGACTCAACTCACCTTAATAATAAAAATCCTCTAAAAATTAGGTATAGAAGGAACATAACTCAAAATTATAAAGGCTATACATGACAAAACAACAACCAATATATTGAATGGGGAAAAGCTGAAATCATTTCCCCTCAGATCTGGAACAAGACAAGATGTCCACTTTTACTATTATTATTCAACATAGTACTGTTAGAATTGATAAACCAGTTCAATAAAGTTACAGCTTTCAAAATAAACATTAGAAAAAGTAGCTTTTTGGCCAGCGCTGTGGCTCACTAGGCTAATCCTCCACCTGCGGCGCCAGCACTCCCGGTTCTAGTCCCGGTTGGGGAGCCAGTTCTGTTGTGGTTGCTTTCTGCTGTGGCCCGGGAAGGCAGTGGAGGATGGCCCAAGTGCTTGGGCCCTGTACCTGCATTGGAGACCAGGAGGAAGCACCTGGCTCCTGGCTTCCGATCAGTGCAGCATGCTGGCCTTAGTGGCCATTTGGGGGGTGAACCAACAGAAGAAAGACCTTTCTCTCTCTCTCTCTCTCATTGTCTAACTCTGCCTGTCAAAAAAAAAAAAAAAAAAAAAAAAAAAAAAAAAAGAAAGAAAGAAAGAAAAAGAAAAAGTAGCTTTTTATATGCTAATGATAAACTCACTGAAAGACAAATCAAGAAAGAAATCTCATTCACAATAGCTACACATGAAAAAAAATCAAATATTTAGGAATAAATTTAATCAAAAAATAAAAGCTCTCTACAAAGACAACTATAAAACACTGATGACAATAATCAGCAAAGATACACAGAAAAGTAAAGATATTCCCTTCTCATGGACTGGAGGAATCAATATCATTAAAATGTCTACACCAGCTAAAGCAACCTATAGATTCAATAGAATACCTATCAAAACACCAAAATCTGCTTTACAGAATTAGGTAAAAAATCCTAAAATTCATATGGAATCACATATGACCCAGAATAGCCAAAGTGATCACAAAGTGATCCAAAATGATCACACTGGGTGCCAGCATGTGGCCTAGTGGGCAAAGCTGCCACCTGCGACACCACCATCCCATACGGTCACTGGTTCAAGTCCTAGCTGCTCTATTTCCAATCCATCTCCCTGCTAATGGCCTCAGAAAAGCAGCAGAAGATGATCCAAGTACTAGAGTCCCTGCCACCCACGTGGGAGACCTGGAAGAAGCCTGGCTCCTGGCTCCTGGCTTTGGTTTGGCCCCACCCTGGCTTTTGTAGCCATTTGGGGAATGAACCAGTGGATGGAAGATTTGCTCTCTGTCTCTCTTTCACTAGAACTCCGACCTTCAAATAAGTGAATAAATTTTAAAAAATCAAGCTGAAGTCACAATACCTGACTTCAAAGCATACTACAAAGGTATAATAATTAAATTAAAAAACCAACACATAGATCAATGGAATGGAATAGAGAGCCCAGAAATTAATTCATGTACACATGGCCAATTTATTTTTTATTTATTTACTTGAAAGTCAGAGTTTCATAGATAGAGAAATACAGAGAAAGAGAGCGAGAGCAAGAGAGAGAGAGATCTTTCATCTGCTGATTAACTCTCAGAAACTAGAAAAATGGAATTATCATACCTTTCACCTTATACAAAAATCAAGTCAGGGTGGATCAAAGACATAAATTTAAGACCTGAGACTATGATGCTCAAGGTAAACCTAGGGGAAATACTAGTACATTGATGTAGGTGATGACTTCTTGGTTAAGACCCCCAAAGCACATGCAACAAAATAAAACTAAAGAAATATATGGGAATATATGAAACCCAGAAGCTTTTGCACAGCAAAGGAAATGATCAACAGAGTGAATAGACACCTGAAAGAATGGGAAAAAATATTTGCAAGCTATCTATCCAACAAAGGATTAATATCCATAATATATCAGCAACAAAAAGACAAAAAATCCAATTGAGAAATGGGTAAGAGACCTCAACAGATGGATCTCAAAAGAAGAAATACAAATGGACAACAAATATATGAAAAAATACTCAATATCACTAGCCATCAGGGAATACAAATCCAAACCACAATGAGATATCATCTCATCCTTGTCAGAATGACTAAAATCCAAAAGACAGAGAGTATCAAATGCTCGCAAGGATATGGCAAAAAGAGAACACGTATACACTGTTGGTGGGAATGTAAATTAGTGAAGCCATTGTGGAAAACAATATACAGATTTCTTTAAAACCTAGAAATTGATGTGCTCTATGATCTGGCAATCCTACTTCTGGGTTTATACACACGAGACATGTTGTATCAAAGAGATGCCTGGACCACAATGTTTATAGCAGCACTGATCACAGTAGCCAATATTTGGAATAAAACAAAGTGTCCAGCATCAGATGAATGGGTAAAGAAAATGTATGTATATACAATGGAATATTATTAAGCCATAAACAATAATGAAAGTCTACCATTTGCATCAAAATGGATGAAATTGTAGGACATTAAGTTCAGTGAAATAAGCCAGACACAGAAGGACAAATGCCTTATGTTCTTCCTTACATGTGGGAGCTAAAACAAAATAATAAAAAAACATACAAAAATGAAATGCCTTTGTGTATTAGCATTGATGAAAATACAGCCTTGTCAAATATTGTTTTATATCTTATTGAATCAATGGTTAAGAATGTTATATTAAGGACTAATAACCAGAATCTACAAAGAGATCAAGAAACTGCACAGCAACAAAACAAACAACCCACTTAAGAGATGGGCCGAGGACCTTAATAGACATTTTTCAAAAGAGGAAATCCAAATGGCCAACAGGCACATGAAAAAATGTTCAAGATCACTGGCAATCAGGGAAATGCAAATCAAAACCACAATGAGGTTTCACCTCACCCCGGTTAGAATGGCTCACATACAGAAATCTACCAACAACAGATGCTGGCGAGGATGTGGGGAAAAAGGGACACTAACCCACTGTTATGGGAATGCAAACTGGTCAAGCCACTATGGAAATCAGTTTGGAGATTATTCAGAAACCTGAATATAACCCTACCATACAACCCAGCCATCCCACTCCCTGGAATTTACCCAAAGGAAATTAAATTGGCAAATAAAAGAGCTGTCTGCACCTTAATGTTTATTGCAGCTCAATTCACAATAGCTAACAGCTGGAATCAAGCTAAATGCCCATCAACAGTTGACTGGATAAAGAAATTATGGGATATGTACTCTATAGAATACTATACAGCAGTAAAAAAACAATGAAATCGGTCATTTGCAACAAAATGGAGGAATCTGGAACACATCGTGCTGAGTGAAATAAGCCAGTCCCAAAGGGACAGATATCATACGTTCTCCCTGATAGGTGACAACTAACTGAGTACCAAAAAGGAAACCTGTTAAAGTGAAATGAACACTATGAGAAACAGTGACTTGATCAGCCCTTGCCCTGACTGTTGATGAACAAATTAATACGTTATCCCTCTTAGTATTTGTTTTGTTTGTTCTACTTAATACTTTTGGTTGGATACTGTAATCAATACACAGTTATTCTTAAGTGTTGAAACTTAACTGAAAAGTGATCACTGTTAGATATAAGAGTGGGAATAAGAGAGGGAGGAGATGTACAATTTGGGACATGCTCAATAGGACTTGCCCCAAATGGCAGGGTTAGATATGTGCCAGGGGATTCCAATTCAATCCCATCAAGGTGGCATGTACCAATGCCATCTCACTAGTCCAAGTGATCAATTTCTGTTCACAATTGATCATAATGATAGGACTAAGAGTCAAAGGGATCACACAAACAAGACTAGTGTCTGCAAATACCAACTGATAGAATAAAAAGGGAGAGAATGATCCAATATGGGAAGCAGACTCATAGAATGGCAGATGTCCTAAACAGCACTCTGGCCTCAGAATCAGCCCTTAAGGCATTCGGATCTGGCTGAAGAGCCCATGAGAGTATTTGGGCATGGAAAGCCAAGACACTCTGGCAAATAAAAAATATATAAATAAATATCCTAAATGAAAGATCTCCGTGAGTGAGATCCCAGTGGAAAGAACAGGTCATCAAAGAAGGAGGTACCTTTCTCTGAAGGGAGGAGAGAACTTCCACTTTGACTATGACCTTGTCTAAATAGGATCAGAGTCGGCAAACTCAAAAGGCCTCCATAGCCTTGGAAACTCATGACAAGAGCCCAGGGTGTTTACTGACACCATAAACAAGAGTGTCAATTTGTAAAGTCAACAACAGGAGTCACTGTGCACTTACTCCTCATGTAGGATCTCTGTCCTTAATATGCTGTACATCGTGATTTAATGCTATAACTAGTACTCAAACAGTATTTTACACTTTGTGTTTCTGCGTGGATGCAAACTGTTGAAAGCTTTAGTTAATATATGCTAAACTGATCTATATATAAAGATAATTCAAAATGAATCTTGATGTGAATGGAAGGGGAGAGGGAGCGGGAGAGAGGAGGGTTGCAAGTGGGAGGGAAGTTAATGGAGGGGGGGGGAAGCCATTGTAATCCATAAGCTGTACTTTGAAAATTTATTTTCATTAAATAAAAGTTAAAAAAAGAATTTTATATTACTATAGTTTAATGATTTGGGGTTACATTAAAATTTACTATATATGGGTAAAATGGTCATCTTTCCATTTGACTATAATTTATAATCCTGTCTCTATTTCTGTTAAGCTAGGATCTTTTTGCTTTTTACCTGTTGAACCCTTACTTGTTGGAGAATTAAGCCCTTGACAGTAATGTACATTCAAAATATCTTATTTGAAAAACTAAAAAGAAACAGAGAGCGGGAGGAAGAGAAGGAGAGAAATGGAGGGAGAAAGGAAAAATCATTATACTCTTACAATCATATTCATTAACTATATTGAATATCTTAAAAACTAAAAATTTAAAAATTGAACAAAACAGCAAAAATTATCTGAGATTATCTAATATATGTGAGGGTTGTGCTTTTATTTATCTCTCTAGGTCTATGATATGTTTCAGTAAAGTTGAACACATCTGGAATTCCATTTCCCCTTCATTCAGAATACTTTTGTGGTATTAATACTTGTAAACATAAAGTCTCCATTTATTTTTCTGTGTGTTTAGCATGGCTAGGGATGAAGAACTTGGAATCTCCATAGCCTCATGTATGAGTGCTAATTAATTGGAAGGAGAAGAGAAGAATTCTTCCCGTTTCCATGGATACTATTTGTTATTCACGTAATCAGTGAACTTTCCATTGTGGTTACGTCAAAAGCTGAAAGAGGTGCAGCGAGATATGTTTAAAAAGCTAATATATTAGGCACTGTGCAATATGGTTTGTATCTGTTGTCTGCTAATATAATCTTAATGGAACTCTTGTGAGTTAGGTAATATCCCTAACTTATAGATAAGGAAGCTGAAGTTCAACTAGATCCACTCAGTTAGTACATGAATTACCTTGTATTTGGTCCAATGCTACCTTTATTCAATGTTTCTTCATTATATCATGATCAGGAAATTAGCTAATTGAACTAACTCAAGTTCATTCACGAATCAGTAATAAAGTAGATAATATAATCAAGCAGATATCACATGACAAACCTAGTAGCAATGAACCTAACAATTTCATTCTGAGAAAGTTTCAAGGTTATATAAGACACCTATTTTTAAAACAATTTTTAAAATTCATATAAGATAAACAAATTTCATATTTCTATATATACAGATTTTAAAGTATAGTGATACCTCCCACCCCCTCTCCCTGCTGCCCATGATCCCGCCCTCTCTCCTCCTTCCTTTCTTATTCCCTTTGATAAATCTTTGACCAATTGGAATCCCTGAAATACCTTGGATCACAAAATCAGTTAGCTAAGAGGGAGATTGAAAATACTTCAATATTTCAATTTGATTCTTTCCCGTTAGAGATCAGGGATCCTATATCCCAAAATATAAAACACCTTGCCCAAAGTCATGTTGGAAAAATAGAGGCTTAGTTCACTAAATCCCAAATTCTGTCTTCTTGCAGTTGTTCCAGCTTTCTCCTATAATTTGCTAGGTACAAATCAAACAAACAAACAAATCGAGAGAGGATGGGAGTGCACAGCAAATCAAAGGAAAACAAGCAGTCCTGGTGGCTTTCCTTACCACACACCAAGAACAGCAAGGATGTAATAGGAGTAGGCAGCAAGTCAGTCGGAGCCTGCAGCGTGGAGGAGGTGGGTGAACAAGAAAGCAAATATCATTAGCATTTGACGTTGGATGGACAGCTTATTGATTTTCTTTTCACTTTAGTCACGATGCACGTTGGTAAATAGCAGATCATGTCCTGGGAGCCAAACTGGAACCTGGCAACATCAGGAAGAAGCAAACCTTGAAGCAGAGGCTGCCACTTGCAGCAAACATCTCACGTCCATGGGTCTCTCATGAGCAGCTCTTTAGGTCAAAGAAGGTAACTTATTCTGGCATTCTGCCAAAGACTGCAAACTGCTACAGCTTCCTGCCTGTAACTCTATAGTTCTTTCTAGTATTCACAGTTACATGAAAGCAATGAGAAAGTGTGGTTATTTCCTTCCTGAGAAATGTTGGAAGATCTATTTGCGCTATGGAGGGGCAGATGTGGAATCTAAGCACAGATCCGTGGAGAATCTATGATGCTGTAGGTCGTTTCAAGGTCCTCAGACCCACAAGAGCCAGTGCTTGCTAAGAGAAAACAGTTCTGGGTTCTGTAAGTTCATAAATCTCGACTTTTTATTAGCAAGGGTGCTAATAAATTGCAAACCAAAACTGCAACCCAAACATTGTGAGTGCCTCAAACCATCAAGCAAGAAAAATTGTCATGATCTTATCACCAGAAGAAGTTAAGGTTATTGTTATAAAGTATGGCAGGAAGGCATAAGTTTAAAATATAAATGATCCGAATGAGTAGCTTTGGGGGCAGCTTTGGTAGAAAATGAACAAATGCAGAAACTCCATCCAGAACAATCCTGATAACTCATTTAAGAATGGCAACGTGAGTCACGCACCGGGCAATTCACTTCTACTGTCAGAGGCCTTATAGCATGAATGGAATACAAAATGTATGGCAAAGAAAATGAAAATGGTAAGCAATAGTTCAGGCCTAAAAATCAGCAGTGTTAGTGAGGATCCCAATTAATATCACAGATTTCAAATATTCCATCTATTTAGAAAGAAACTGCTTGCCAGAATCACGGATAAGCCACTCTGAGAAGGAACACGATTCAAGTACATCCAAGTGCCAAGAGGTGGACTGCAGGAAATAGAGTGCTGCATTGCCCAGATCTGATGCTTTTAAAACTGAAACACTCATTCTCTCAGCTGCTGCTTAGGCTAATGGTCAACAACAACTGAAAGCATGGCTTCTTCTCACAACATGTGCACTTGTTGAGGAGAGCCATTTTGTCTAGAACACACCCATTCCCCGAGGCAGGCTTTACAAAGTGAGGAGAGGGTAAGCGGGAAGAAGTCTCTGGAGAATCAGCTGACCACCTTTGTTATTACTGCTCAGCAGCCAAATTTCTTCCTAGGCATGATCCTGCTTCCTTTACTCCCAAAAGGAGTTGATTCTGGAAGCACTTTGCACTGTGCCTCCTGTCCTCTCCCCAGAAAGCTAACCTGGGATATCTTCATGTTTTCTCTGTCCTGTGCCTTTCATTTTTTGCCTTTCCTTCCTGAGAAACGTACCTCCATACTATCATCATTCATTCCAATGCACTTCCACTGCACTTCCCTGGCCACAGCAGAGAGCTGGCCTGGAAGAAGGGCAACCGGGACAGAATCCGGCGCCCTGACCGGGACTAGAACCCGGTGTGCCGGCGCCGCAAGGCGGAGGATTAGCCTAGTGAGCCGTGGCGCCGGCCATATTGTAGTACTCTTATACTAGATTTGATTTCAGAGTCTTCATATCTGGCTAAATCTATTAGGCCGATAATGTAGAATAACAACCTGCCTGGATTCACATCTCTGGATATCTACTGAAGGAGCAAAATCTTCACCAATCCAAAGAGGTACATTTCAAAGACATAAGCCCTCAGAGGAGAAAACCAAAATGTGTTCTTACAGCTGCCTAAAAATAAACATATAAATACAAGAAACATGAACAAGGAATACACTGTGACACCTCAAAAAAACAAATATTTCACTATAATGTTAAAATGAAGTGATTGATGAAATGCTAGAAAATGAATTTAAAACAATGACTATGAGATCACCCAAAAACATCAAGAAGCAAATACTTGAGTTAAAGATAGCCATACATGACATGGGTAAGAAATTCTGCCATGAGATAAAACTATTCAAGAAAACCTACCTGAAATATTAGAAATGAAAAAAATACTTTTCTTAGAAGTTCTTGAAATACAAAAAGACAGAATGGATTAGAAGATCTATAAATGAAATACAGCAGAAAATTTGACCAACCTCACAAATGATATTTATGGATATGCAACACACAAAACAGAGATAGATAATCATCATCATGAAAGACTTTTAAAGCAGAAAACCTCCTAATAATATTACAAAGGAAATTCAAGACAAACAATAAGGATATTTACAAAAGAGAGGCAGGAACAACTCAATAGTTATCAATAATAACCTTGACTATAAATTATCTAAGTTTTCTAATTAAAGGATTCAGAGTAGCTGAATGGATTAAGAAACATCTATTAAGACTGATCTATGTGATGTCCAGAAGAAGCATACCTCACTAACAATGATACACACAGGCAGAAAGTAAAATGATGGAAAAAGATATTTCATGCATATGAGAATAAAAAATGAACTGGAGTAGCCATCCTAATATCAGACAAAATAGACTATAATATTAAAAGAAGGAAACTATGTAATGATTAAGGAATCAATCCAACAGGAAGGTGTGACTATAGTAAATATAAATGTACCCATTGCTAGGGCACCTTGCTATTTAAAGCAAATGTTAATGGATCTAAAGTGAAACTTAGACTCCTGTACTCGAATCATGTGGGAATTCAATACTGTACTTCCATCAATGGATACATTAACTAGACAAAATAATCAACAAATTCAACAAAGAAACAACAGAGCTAATCTACACTATTGACCAAATGGATCTAACTGATATCTATAGAATATGTCATCCCACAGCTTACAGATAAACATTTTTTTCATCAATGCATGAAATTTTCTGAAGGACAGAATATATGCTAGGCCATAAAACAAATTTCAACATATTCAAAACATTAAAATCATACTATGTGTCTTTTCTGACCACAATGGAATAAAGCTGGATATTAACAATTTAAAAAACTCTTGAAAGTATGCAAACACATGGAGACTGAACAATATGCTAGTAATGAATAGTGGGTGGTAGAAAAAAATCAAAAATTGAATCAATGAATGACGATTATGATACAATATATCAAAACTTATTTGATATAGTGAAAGCAATGTTAAGAGGAAACTTTATAGTAATTAGTGCCTACTTCAAGAAATTGGAACCTCATCAAATAACTGATCTAACACAGCTCAAGGGTCTAGAAAAAAAGGAATAAACCAAATCTGAAATTAGTTAGAGGAAAGAAATAATTAAAATTAAAGAAGAAAAAAATTGAAAAGACCAACACAAATGAAGAACCAAAAGAATTGGTTTTCTGAAAAAAATAAGCAAAATTGATAGATTATTGGCCCAAGTAGCCAGAAAAAGGGGGGAGGGAAGAGCCAAATTAATAAAAGTAGAGATGAAAAAGGAGATATTGAAACAGATACCACAGAAATAAAAAGAGACATCAGGAATTACTATAAATAGCTATATGCCAACAAATTGGAAAATCTAGAAGAAATGTATAGATTTCTGGATACATACAATTTACCAAAATTGAAGCATGAAGAGATAGACCAAGATGGAGATTAAATCAGTAATGAAGACCTTCCCAATAAAGAAAAGCCTAGGACCAATGGCTTCACTGCTAAATTCTACCAAACTTTTAAATGAGTATTAATCCAATTATTCTTAAACTATTCAGAACAATAAACAGGGAGAGAATCCTCTAAAACTCCTTCTAAGAGGTCAGCATTGCCCAAATTCCAAAACCAGGAAAAGATACAACAAAGAAAAGAAACATAGATCATTATGAGCATAAATGCAAAAATCTTCAAAAAGTACTAGATAATCAAATTCAATAATGCATCAAAAAGATCATCTACCTGGACCAAGTGAAATTTATCCCTGGGATGCAGGAATGGTTCAACATATGCAAATCAACAAACATGATACATAACATTAACAAACTGAAGAATAAAGTCACATGATTATATCAATAGCTGCAGAGAAAACATTTGATAAAATACAACATTCTTTCATGATAAAAACCTTAAGCAAATTGGGAATAGAAGGAACATATACAAAATAATCAAGGCAATACATAACAATTCCACAGCTATTATTATATGGGTGGGGAAATGTTGGAAGCATTTCCACTGACATCCAGAACCAGACAAAGATTCCCACTCTCATTACTACTATTCAATATATTTCTGGAAGTTTTATCAGAGCCATTAGACAAGAAAAAGAAATCAAATGGATACAAAATGGGAAAGGAGGAAGTCAAATTATCCCTGTTTGCTGAAGACATGATCATATACATATGGGAACCTAAAGACTCCACTAAAATATTATTAAAACTTATAAGAGAGTTTGGCAAGTTTTAAGTTATAAAATCACACAGAAAAGTCTATAGTATTTGTATATACAAGCAGTGCCATGACTGAGAAAGAATTTGGATAATCATTCCCATTCAGAAAAGCTATAAAAAACTTAAATGCCTTGTGATAAATTTAACCAAGGATGAGATTTTCAACACTTTAAGGAAAGAAATAGAAGACATATTAAATATGGAAAAATATTTTATGTTTATGGATTGGAAGAATTAATATTGTTAAAATGTCCATATTACCCAAGCAATGTGATCCCAAAGAAAATACCAAGGACATTCTTCTTAAACCTAGAAAAAAGTTCAGAATACATATGGAAACACAAGAGACCTTGAATAGCTAAAACAATCTTAAACATTAAGAAAAAGCAGGATTCATCACAATATCGGATTTGAAGGCCCTATTACAGAGCAGTTATAATCAAAATATGCTGGTACTGCCACAAAAATAGACATGTGGAACAATGGAACAACTTAGAGCCCCAGAAACTAATCCACGTATCTACAATCAACTAATCATTGACAAATGGTACTGGGAACACTGGATCTATGTGTACAAAACTATGAAACAAGACCCCTACCTTAAACCTTAACCAAAAATCAACTGACAATGGATCAAGGAACTGACAATGGATCAAGGATTTAAATTTATGTACTGATACTATTAAATCACCAATGGAAAACTTTGGGGAATATGCAAGACATTGACATTGGCAAGAATTTCATGGATAAGACTGCAGAAGTGCAGGCAATAAAAGCAAAAATAGACAAATGGAATGATATTAATCTAAGAAGCTTCTGCACAGCAAAGGAAATACTCAACAAAGTTAATAGGTGACAGAGTGTAGAAACTATTCACAAATGATACATCTGATAGAGGATTAATAATTAGAATGTGTAAGGAGTTCAAAAACCTCGACAACAAAACAAACATTTCAGTTAAGAAATGAGGTAAGAACATGAGCAGGCATTTTTCAAAGGATGAAATACAAATGGCCAACAGACACATGAAAAAATCCTTAGGATCACAAGCTATTAGGGAAATATTAAAAAAAAAAAAAACAGTGAAATTTTTCCTCACCCCAGTTAGAATGGCTACCACTCACTGAAAAATATGAAAATTTGTTATATGAAAAAGTAACAAATTCTGGTGAGGATGTGGAGAAAAAGAACCCTAATACACTGTTGGTAGCGATGTGAACTAGTACAATCAATATGGAAGCAGTATGGAGATTCCTCAGAAATCTATAAACAGATCTGCCATATGACCCAGCCACCGCAATCCTGGGAGGGAAATTAAATTAACATATGAAAAAGTTATCTGTACCCTCATTTTTATAGAAACTCAATTCACAATAACTAAGATGTAAAATCAACCCAGATGTCAATCAATAGTTGATTGGATAAAGGACTTGTTGTATATATACACAATTGAATACTGCCCAGCCATTAAAAACAATGAAATTCTATCATTCACAACAAAATGGATGCAATTGGTGACCATAATGCTTAGTGAAATAAACCACACCCAAAAAGAAAAATATCATATATTTTCTCTAATTTGTTGTACATAATATATAAAGTACAACAAAAGTGATGTATATGAGTAAAATTGATATTTTGAGATTTCATTATTGTTTATGGCTTTTATTTATGTTCTTGATAAACCATGATTTTTTTACACACAACTTTATACTTGGGCCATCTTCTGCTGCTTTTCTAAGCCAATAGCAGGGAACCAGATTGGAAGTAGAGCATCTAGGGCTTAAATGAGTGCCCATATGGGATGCCAGCATTGTAGGCTGCAGTTAACCTGTTACACTGTAATGCTGTCCCTCCATGAAATTTTTGAAATCCTTCTTATAATACAAGAAAGTTACCAACTTTGAAAGCCAGTCATGAACTCTAACTTTCTCACACTTGTAGAAAGAATATTTGCTTATGATGAAATCCAGGTCATGTATGGGTGACTACCAGAATATATACTTAATTTCTTTGAAGTTCAACATTCTCATATAAAAATGTGAATATTAATGCATGTTTGCCAGGGTTTATGCCAAGTGAGAATATGAATTAAATGTTCTTATTTTTACTAAAGGTAAATATTCAACAAAGCATACTGTTATTACTGTTTTAATATTATTATTGTACTTATTTCTATGTTATTACCATTATTTACAATGGACCCAAGTAACTAGACCATTTCCAGATTCTTTATTTCCTTGCAACTTCTCAATAATCCTGAGTGTTGCCTGCTGACTCACTCTGCCCTGGAGCCTGGGATTCCGTTCTGTTGGCTGTCTCTGGATGCAGCTGTTTCCTACAAAGGCAAGTCTTTTTTCAGGGATTGATGAGATTAGATAACCACAAGTTAAAAATGTCATTATACTTATTTTATTCTGAAATGATTATTTGTTAAGAATCAGCAGGCAGCAGCCAATAACATAGGAACTGTTAAATGGAAAAAGCTGTATAATAGATTAGAGGCACAAGTGCTAGGTGGACAGGTGACAGTGGCAGAACCCTTCCTGTCAAGGAGACATGAGGAACAAATGACCTTGAGGTGCCACTCAGTGGAGATCTGATTATTTTCTTTGTTGAGGCTCATGTTCCTGCTGAGCTGTGTTCATCATATTCAGAGTATGCAGAATATTCCACATTTCCAGCAGTTTGATCCTTTTATACTTGACATTGTTTAGGCCAGAGCTTTTAGGATTTTGATGGTTGCATAGGATAGTGAAAAGAACCAACCACAGCAGGACATGCTCTTGCTCATGAGCATGGCTGGTAAACATTGCCTGGCCTCCCTGTAAATCTTAGTCCACAATAAATTGTTGCTACATCCATGCACAGCTTTCTCAAAGCACGTAGAAAAGTTTCTCAGTGCCCTGATCTGGGGGAGTCTGAGGTGATAGAGAAGCCAGGGAACAGAGACCTCCTGAGAGGTGAGCGCAAAGATGCTCAGGTGCAGCGCAGGTGCAGCGGACATTTCTTCATCTGGATGACAACAATTCTACATAATTGTAGTGAGTTTTTCTGGAGATAAACTTGATTGCAAGTAGATAAGAAACTATGGCTTAGGGGGCAGTGATTAAAATAACTGTATGTGGGGGCCAGAGCTGTGGTGCAGCGGGTTAACGCCCTAGCCTGAAGCGCCAGCATCCTATATGGGCCCCGGTTCGAGACCCAGCTGCTCCACTTCCGATTCAGCTCTCTGCTGTGGCCTGGGAAAGCAACAGAAGATGGTACAAGTGCTTGACCCCCTGCACCCACATGGGAGACCCGGAAGAAGTTCCTGGCTCCTGGCTTCGGATCAGCGCAGTTCCGGCTGTTGCAGCCAAATGGGGAGTGAAACATCAGATGGAAGAACCCTTTCTTTTCTCTCTCTCTCTCTTTCTCTCTCTCTCTCCTCTTTCTGTGTAACTCTGAGTTTCAAATAAATAAATAAATCATTAAAAAAATATTTGCCTGTGGTTCGTTGGGCCAGTGTCTTAGTCCATCCAGAATGCTATAACAAAATTCAGTAAACAAGGTGGATTATAAACAGCAAAATTTCATTTTTCAAAGTTTTGGAGGCTGGAAAGTCTACAGTCCAGGCATTGACAGATTCAGTGTCTGGTGCGAGCTCATTTCCTGGTTCATTGGTGGCCAGCTTTTTGACATGTCTCCACTTGGCAGAAGCAGAGCAGGTTCTTTAATGCCTCGGTGCACATTTACAAGAGCATTAACCCCCTGTAATAGTGTGCTCTGCCTTCATGATCTAATGACAATCCAAGGGCCCCACCTCTCCATATTATCTTACAGGGGATCGGACCTCAAGATATAAATTTGGGAGAGGAATAAGTACTCAGTCTATAGCACAAGTCATACAGAGAGTGAGAGGCGCTGGTTACCTACCAATAATATTGATCTGAATTTTTCTGGAGACGAGGACTTTAACATATTAGAAATGTCCAACAGATATAATGGAAAGAGAATACGGCCTTGGAACACATGTATTTTGGAACACATGTATTCTCCTGTGTTCCAGGCCTGAGTCTTACCAGTTATGGAACATTGAACAAATGTATTTTGCCTATTGGAGCTTCAGGTCACACAGACTATCTAAAGATCAAAATTGGAAATAATTTCTCACACACAATGATTTAAAATAGTAATGCTACCTCAGGAAGCTGTTTCACAGGCCAAATGACAGGATCCTTGTGAAAGAACCTCTATTAACTGGTCATTGCTGCCCTAGGACGATTTTCACAAATGTAAAGCAATGTGCATTTATTAGTTTACAAAGCTGTAGGATAGAAATTTAACACAGGTGTCAGTGCACTAAACTCCAGGGGTCAGAATGGCTAAGTTCCTATCTGAAGACTTTGGGGAGAATCTGTTCATTCGTCCTTTCCAGCTCCTGAAGACCATCTGCCTTCCATGGCCCAAGGGCCCTTCCTCCATCCGCAAAGCCAGAAAGTATGGATCGAATCCTTCTCTGTCACATTGCTCTCAAAGCCTCTTCTGCTCCCCTCATTCACGTGTAAGGACTTTGTGACAATATCGGGCCTTCCTCTCTAATCCAGGAAACTCTCTCCATTTCCAGATCTTTGACTTAGGACATTTGCTGAGACCCTTTGGTCATGTAAAGAGGATGTAAGCATTTTTAGAGTAAACACTCTTCTGTCTAACACAGGACCCCATACAATGAGAGCTATGCAGATTACACTATTGAATTATTGGATTTCTATTTTTAAAAATTGGAGAATGATAAGGGCTATGTTTATTTCAGTCCTTTTATTGCCAGAGAAAGCACTTCACCTTTCCTTGAGTTGAGAGTGCTAAGTAATGGGGTGGTGGTTTTACTTCAGTGCTTTGGTGTATATTTAAATATGTAGGGTTAGAGAAGTTTTCTAGACCATTCTGCAAATGATGCCAGGTATGGAGACAATGAGCTGAACTAAAATTTCACAATCTTGCCTCTGTTCCCTACTGTAATAGTACACACAAAAGGCAAAAGAAAAAGGTGCTAGCTTCCTAGGCTTTACTTTTATGCATATAAGAGCACAGGCTAGAATGTGATGACTTGTTGTATAGACCAGGAAACCATCTCACCTCTGAGGAGGGCTGAAAAAAATGTTTTAACCTTTTGATGGACCCAGGAGGCCAAGGCAAAGGGGAGGGAAAAAAACTGGGAGTAGAAATATACTCTATTTTATTTCAAAATTGATGACAAAATTATATATATATATATATATTTATGGGGTACAATGGAATGTTTTGATTATGCATACATTCTAGAATGATCAAATTAGGATGATTACCATATATTGCCCCTAAAATGCATATTATTTATTTTTGGTGAAAACATTTGAAGTCTGTTCTTTTATCTATCTTGAAATATGATTATAAACTTATTAACGACAGTCATCATGCTATGCCCTAGTTCAGCAGATCATATTCTTCCTGTCTATCTGAACATCTCATCCTTCCCTGTCCAACGTTCCCACTAGCCCCTAGTAATCACCATTCTAATCTCTATTTCCATGAGTTCAATGTTTTCAGATTTCACAAATAAATGAGATAATGCAGTATTTTGTCCCTTTGTGACTGGTTTATTTCACTTGGCATAATGCCCTCTAGATTCATGCATCTTGTTGAAAAGGACAGAATTTCCTGCCTTTTAAAGGCTGAGTAATACTACACTGTATATAAAGACCATGTTCTAAAAATCCGTTCATTTGTGATGGACTTTGAATATGACTCATGTCTTAGCTATTGTGAATAATGCTACAACGAACATGTGATTGCAGATATCTCTCCGACACACTGATGTCCATTTCTTTAGGTATATATCCAAAAGTAGAGTTGCTGGATCATGTGGAAATTCTGTTTTTGTTTTTTTTTTTTTTTTTTTTGAGGAACTGTCATTTTGTTTTTCAAAATGGATATAATAACTTACAGAATTGCCAGCAGCATACAAGGTTCTCATTTGTCTATGAGAAGAGTGGGAAACACAGAGTCAGAGTGAAGGAAAGTGCTTTAGCTAAGGCCTCTGAGTGGGATTTCCAGGCAGGAGCTCCTGGGAAGTGTCTCAGAAGACAAGCTGAACCCTTGAGTGCGACTCCTTGCAGAAGACTGGTTTTGCTGCTGGACTGGTTTAAAGAGGCCTACAGAGGAAGATTTCCTATGGTAATTTCCCATGGTAGGAGCTGAAAGCTCACAGGTAGGATTTAAAAAAAAAAAATTTTTTTTTTGACAGGCAGAGTGGACAGTGAGAGAGAGAGACAGAGAGAAAGGTCTTCCTTTGCCGTTGGTTCACCCTCCAATGGCCGCCGCGGCCGGCGTGCTGCGGCCGGCGCACCGCGCTGATCCGATGGCAGGAGCCAGGTACTTCTCCTGGTCTCCCATGGGGTGCAGGGCCCAAGCACTTGGGCCATCCTCCACTGCACTCCCTGGCCACAGCAGAGCTGGCCGGGAAGAGGGGCAACCGGGACAGAATCCGGCGCCCTGACCAGGACTAGAACCCGGTGTGCCGGCGCCGCAAGGCAGAGGATTAGCCTAGTGAGCCGGGGCGCCAGCCCACAGGTAGGATTTGAGCAGGGAGCCAGACTTTCTGGTTGGTACGTATTATAAAAACAAAGTAAGAAATACACACATAGAACTCGGAATAATTGCTGTAATACCTTGCAATCTAAAAATAGGTGCTTTCTTGTGAGAAGAGAATATTTCTCATTTGTGTACAGAAATGACACTTAGAATTGCAGGAAATGATAAATAACTAAACACACTTTGTCGGGAAATGTTATATGCTGACTCTTCCTGTATGATTTGCACAGAATTGCTATAGAATCAGGAGCAGACCGGGAATTAGAACTTGAATTTTTGCCTCTGGGTCTAGGCTTTTTGATAACTGAAGAAACTATCATTCTTTTTTTTATATATCTCTCTAGTTTAAGGAATGTAATGACAGAGCAAATGAGGAATCTTTTTGTCTATGGATATAGTTGATTTTAACAGGAGCTATAGATTTTAACTTAGAGAAAAAGTGAGGCGAGGATGGAAAATAAATTGTTAAGGGGCCAGCACTGTGGCATAGCGGGTAAAGCCGCTGCCTGCAGTGCTGGCATCCCATATGGTCGCCTGTTCGAATCCTGGCTGCTCCATTCCCGATCCAGCTCTCTGCTATGGCTTGGGAAAGCAATAGAAGATGGCTCGAGTCCTTGTGCCCTTGCACCATGTGGGAGACCTGGAAGAAGCTCCTGGATCCTAGCTTTGGATCGGCACAGCTCTAGCCAGTGTGGCCAATTGGGGAGTAAACCAGCGGATGGTAGACTCTCTCTCTCTCTTTCTCTCTCTCTTTCTCTGCATCTACTCTCTCTGTAACTCAGAGTTCCAAAAAAAAATTCTTAAAAAAAAAAAGAAAGGAAACTATATGTTCATTTTCTTCATTCCCACATGGCTGAAACAGCAACATTCCTGGTAGCCAATCTCCCCTGCCTTGGTCCGGTTGAGTTTTAAACAACTCAGATTGCTACCCTTTTACCATTTCCCTTGGGATCTAATCTACCATATAATGGAGTTGAGTATGAAGAAGTTCTGAGTTCAATCTTGGGCTCAATTGTGGCAAAATGTTCCTTTATTAAATTCTACCTCAATTAAGTGGTCAATAAAATAAAAATTAAAAATCAAGTAAAGAAAGTTGTAGTGAAATGGACTGGGGTAAGGGAGTGGGGTTTCTATTTGTGTATTTATTTTGTTTAGTGTTGACTGGAGAGGAGGAACAAAGGAGGCAGCTAGTGCCAGAGCACAGTAACAGAAAGAATGACTTGGAGACAGAGGAAAAAACTCTCATCCTTCAGCATGGATCGGAAGTGGCAGGAGCAGCCGAGAATCAATAGCAAATTCTGTGTCTAATTTCTTGCATTTTCTGTGTGAAATCAACCTCAAGGTGCTGATTTTGTTAATTTCCGTGAATTGGGTGAAGTCTCAGGATGTTAACTTCAAATTGATCATGAACCATGTAAAAATGCATTTGTATTTATATTAACTTGCATAACAAATGTTTGATTATTAGCCCGGAAGGGGTTGGGGAATCAGAGGGAGAGGTGTATTTCAGTCCCTTCCAGATGGTGACACATCAGTTGCTTTTTCTCCCCACTACCAAGCACTTCTCTCCCTGCCCCCACACCAGAGGGCGCTCATGTGCTCATCACTTTTGGAAGTTTTAGTACTCAAAGTACTGACAAGAAGTTGGTAGTTAGCACGCATGAAGGCTCTCTCATTCCTCAAAGGTAAGGATGCTTTGGGTTCTTCCTCACCCTACTTGTCAGGGCATATGGGGTAGACTTTCCACATGGGTCCCGCAAAGATAAAAGCATCCAAAGAACTCTTCAGGTCTCTTTGTAAAAAGTTGCCCAGGCACAGGAGTGGTGTTTGAAGAAGGATTTCTCTGTGCTGCTCCCAAGCCAGAATCTTTATGTGGAATCAGGACCCACCCCAGTGTATGTACTTCTGGTGTCATAGTTTTGAGATCCCCTAGGGCATGACTCCCCAGTTCACCTTCTTTCCAAACGTCATGCCCCAAGGCTAGTCCTGGTTTTAGAATAAAACTCCAGATCCTCAACACCATTCAGCAGACCTTGGTGGCTCTGGTTCTTGTTTGTTTCTTCAGCTTTGTCTTGGACTGTCTCCCCGCCTCCTGTCCACACTGGCTGTGACCAACTTTCTCAAATGTGGCACATGCCTCCACGTCTCAGAGGCCTCCACATGCTGAAGTTTTCTTGGCTTTTCCTGGGTTGTCTAATACCTCCCTCTTTCTCTAGTTCAACCCTATTTACTTTCCGTATTATTGCTTAATAAATATGTCTCTATCCTCCTGACTGCAACACTAGATTGATTTTCCTGGCAAGGGCTCTCAAATGCCTTGCACATATCCTCTAAAGCAAGTATAATTAATCACAGAATTGCATATGGAATTATGCAGATGTATCTTTTCCTACTGGATGGTCCTATTTTCCTGGTTCAATACACAAACTTACTGAAATGTGATGGGATCTTTATTTTTTGCAGCAGAAATAACGTCAAAAATACCTATTCAGTGTGCCAACTCATATTAACATTTAAGAACTGACTGTGCACTCTTACTGTTTGTTCAGATACGTCGAATATGTATCTGGAAGCGAGACAGAGTGGAAGATTTTCATTGTGGAAACAGGCAACCAGAAGAAATTGAGGCTGTTTTCCCTGGAGAGTAAATATTTACTAACTAAAAACTGGTCATCATATGAGTTAAAGATAAAAATAATTGCCTATATGTTAAGAAAATTAAGAGATTTTCAGAGATATCTACATTAGTGAATCACTATTATATAGGAAATTGAGATTTTAGATAAAAAGGGTGAACTGATTATCTGTTAGAGATAGTCAAACCTCAAGATTTAGTAGCTGACTCATTATAAAAGATGGGAATAGGCTGGCGCTGTAGCTCACTAGGCTAATCCTCTGCCTGCAATGCCGGCACACCGGGTCCTAGTTCCGGTCCGGGCACCGGATTCTGTCCTGGTTGCTCCTCTTCCAGGCCAGCTCTCTGCTGTGGCCCGGGAGTGCAGTGGAGGATGGCCCAAGTGCTTGGGCCCTGCACCCCATGGGAGACCAGGAAAAGCACCTGGCTCCTGGCTCCTGCCATCGGATCAGCGCAGTGTGCCGGCTGCAGCGCTGGCTGTGGCGGCCATTGGAGGGTGAACCAATAGCAAAGGAAGACCTTTCTCTCTGTCTCTCTCTCTCACTGTCCGCTCTGCCTGTCAAAAAAAAATTTTTTTTACCAATTTCCTTTATTCCCATCTTTTTTTTTTTTTTTTTTTTTTTGACAGGCAGAGTGGACAGTGAGAGAGAGAGACAGAGAGTAAGGTCTTCCTTTGCCGTTGGTTCACCCTCCAATGGCTGCCGCAGCCGGCGCACAGCGCTGATCCATTGGCAAGAGCCAGGTACTTCTCCTGGTCTCCCATGGGGTGAAGGGCCCAAGGACTTGGGCCATCCTCCACTGCACTCCCTGGCCACAGCAGAGAGCTGGCCTGGAAGAGGGGCAACCGGGACAGAATCCGGCGCCCCGACCGGGACTAGAACCCGGTGTGCCAGCGCCGCTAGGCGGAGGATTAGCCTAGTGAGCCGCGGCGCCGGCGGAAATTGGTAAATTTAAAATCCAGAATTTTCAGGTGTCCCTGTAAGAAACAGGAACAATGTTAGTAATCTGGGGAGGAAAATCTATTCTGGAGTTACTACTAGGGTGAAAGTAAAACCCCAAAGGAACAAATAGTATTCAATGGGATTTTTAAAAGAAGACTAAGGAGCTTGAAAATTATGCAGACAGAAGCATTGGAAGGGTCATTGTACTAAGCCTGGATTGGTGGATAGCATTCTCCACAGAGATGTTAACAGTGGAAAACATAATGAGCCAGCCTCAGAAATAGGATCTTGTGGTCACAATTGTTAGAAAACTTCTGAGCTGGCACTAAAATTTTAGCCAAGGATAAAACCACAGCAATCTAAGTTGAACTTCCAAGGCCAAGACCTAATGACCCAATAAAAGAGGACCAGAGAGGAATTACGGGTTGCAGGGCAGATCTCTGGAGCCTCGGTGAATGGATGCCAGTCTCACTTCCTCTGTGTAGTTGTACTTGCTCCCTCAGCCCTGTGATCTCTGCCCAACTAGATTATTGCTCTCCATGCCTATTGTGCTCATAAAGCACTGACGTTTTGTTGCTTCTGAGAGTCATTATCTTCAAAATGTAGCATCTTCAGCTGTTCTCTTTGTTATCATTTTGCATGGCACAAAGCATGGTGCCTAAAGATGTCTCAAGTTTGAAAACAGCCATTCTCTTCATCTAAGTCACATTTCATCATTCCTGCCTATACTGCCAATAATTTCCAGGCACATCCTGCCAACTCTCTTTCAGTGTGTTGGTTTCAATGCTGAACTGGCACCTGCACTGTTGTGAATTCTCAGCTGGGATACTTCACGCAGACTCATAGAAACCGCAATGTGTCTCTCTTGGAGCTAACTAAAGCACTGGGATTTCCCTTTTTCTTTTATTCTATCTGTTTTGAGCAAATACCAGGTCTCAGTGATGTAGGTGGTCCAGCTTTGTTCACTCCTGTGTTTTTTAATTGAGCTTGTTTCTGGGTATTTCTGTAGGTACCCAGCTGAGTGTTCCTGGATCCTAAGTTTTGTGGTGTTTCTGGAAGGGCCCTCCTCTTCTCTTAGTGGAACCTTCAAAGTTCACTGACTTTTATATATACCCAGTCTCTAAGAATTTGTTTGGTTCACACTGGTTTTGAAATCCACCCACTGTTATTTCTGTCTGCTGCTTGTGAAACTTCAGTTATAGAAACACACAAGCTAGAGCCAAAAACAACTGGGGAAAATAGATATTTTCTCATGTCATTATTATTATTGTTGTTGCAGCTTAACTTTTGTAGTGATTTTAGCTAAAAAAAAAAATGGCAGGGAGCTAACCAGAGACACTTGTTTATTTTCAGACATTAGGTTGCATAGTTAACGGAAATGTAGACTAGGAGAGAGTGTGATCTTAGCCCTGACACTACTGCGCTCAGTGACCTTGAGCAAGCCACCACATCTTTTCAAGTGTTTGTTTCTTCATCTGTAAAACGAATTACTCTAAGGTTATTTCTGGTTCTAATATTCTATGAAGACATAGCACAGAAGCAAGAAAGCCCTGGAGAGAGAGAGAGAACTGCTGTAGTACAGTGAATATTTGGATAAGACTGAAGGTGAGATCAATAGATATTAAAATGTCAAGAGGTAATGTCTTTATTTTTTTCCTTAAAAGGTGCATCATCTGTAATGTATCTATCTAGAATATTACTGCAGCAAGGCAAGACCTGAAAAAATAGTAGAGGAGATAAAAACAAAAATTGCTGTTTGTCAGACACTGCTCTGAGCACTTTGCTCATGCCATCTCCTTATGTGACAACTCCTTAGAGCAGGCATTATTATTTCCACCTTACACATAAACCTTAAAGAGGTTAATTTGCTAATGTCAGGTCACTAGTAGGTTTTATATGTAAATATTCCAATTAAATATATATTTTCCAATTACAATCTTGAAGTAAATAACACTGGCAACCCAGAGGGAAGGAGAGTCTTTTTTTTTTTTTTTTTTTTTTTTTTTTTTTTTTTGCCAAGTGGCTTCATTTAAAACTCAGATGCTCTCTGGAGAAACTTCAGTCTGAATATCTTAGGAAAGACTGTCAGTTTTGTTCTGAGATGTGTGAAGAGATCTGGAATTCATGTGATTTTGTTAACAGTGTGCACTATAAATCAAGTCCCTACTCATATCAGACAGCTGCTGCTTGTCCCTTTGCATCTCTGCCATGTTCACCAGCAATGTCTCCAAAGATATGACCCTTCAACTTATCATCCTGTTTTCTGAAGAGGTGAGAAATGGCTTAAGGTGATGGATTGAGTGATCCTGTGCCCAGGAAACAAATAAGCAATCTTATCCCAGAGAAGCGTTGTGCACATAGCTCATTGCTATCTGCAGACATCCATCTATAAAGCAAATTTGTTTTGCTTCCTGTTCATTCCTTGACTTATTGTTCATTTTTTTTCATGCATAGTTTAAAAACACAATTGTGAAGTTAATGTGCCTACTCTGGACCCAGAAAAGAGACACCCAGTTGTACTCAATGGCTGTTACTGCTCTATCAGGAGAGGGTGTACACATTGAGTTCTTTGCAAAACATTGAGTCATCCACCACTTTGGGGAGGTCTTCAATGACATTGGAAAACACTTTCTAATGTAATGAAGGAAGTGCCTTTTCGAGATAGCCAGAGACACCATAGGGACCTCCTCTGGAGCATCTAAGTTAGAAGTCTTATCTAGATTGTGTAGTCCAGACTCACATTGGCCAGAAGTAGGTTGTTATATACTACAGACATCTGATATTAGATTTTTTGACCTCTGTAACATCCTTCTGTATTCATTGATAATATTTATTTTTAACTTACAGGAAAACCTCTAAGCTAGTTTAAGAATGTGATTGAAATATCTTTACATGATAAGAGAAGGTCTTAAGAAAGAATTCAGCTTCAGAATCTCAGGAAGACACTGGAAGTTGGAAAAGGAGAAGATTCAGGAATTCAGAGAGTCCTTTGTGTCTCTAATGTTTCTGCTTAATGTGGTCATTCTACGACATTCTTCACTTTCCCTGTAGATCATCTTTCTCCTATCCCCACATTCAATTTTAAGGCAGAAAGTACTGTTCTTGTGTTATTTAGGTGAAGGGTAGCTGCTCAATGTCAATGAAAAGTGCTTTGGTTGGCCCAGGATCTACTGAATGCTGTAGGAGATGATATTATGGCCTGAATTTATCAGTTCCCTGTAGAACAGTAACACTACACAGACCCTGGTTATGTCTTCATGGTGGGTGTACGCTAGTCTTTGGGCTATGGAATTTGATGTGTTTGGCTTTGACGGATGGAGTCTAAATAGACATGATAAAGGCAGAAGTTTAAACTGTGTTTAGAGTGCATCAGTGATCTGCCATTAGGAATATGCTGTGAACAGTCACTTCCTCATATGTGGAGCAAACATAAACCAAATCTTCAGGCTGGAGGTGTGCCAGTCTAGAAAACTGCAACTGCAACTGACATGGAGACCTATGTACTAAGAATATATACTCATTGTTATAACCCCTTTTCTTCTGGGGGTGAGGTGTTATGTAGTGTTATTCTCCAATAGTTGACTGATACAGAAATTGGTAATTGTTATTACAAGAGAAGTCTAAAATCTTGTCTTCGGAGCTGGGGTTTAGCAATGAGAAAATACCTATAGAAAGCTTGAGAAGGGGCAGCCCATGTTATCTGCTGGTAAGATATTTAGTAAATGTGTCTCTTATCCATGGTAGCTTGGAAGACAGTAAATGTGTTTAATAAACTTAAGCCTTCGGGTAGTTGGTTTGGAGTTCTAATGTCGAAAGCTGAGCTGAATTTATTTTTAAAGGTTTACTGACTTATTTGAAAGGCACAGTGACAGAGAGAGGGGGGAGAGAGGAAGAGAGAGGGAGGGAGAGGGAGAGAGAGGGAGAGAGAAAGGGAAGGAGGGAGGGAGGGAGAGAGAGAGAGAGAGAGTATCTTCTTTCCTCTAGTTCATTCTCCCATTCTCCAAATGCCTGAAACAGCTGGGGATGCACAACTAATGTGCACCTTGAAAGACAGAAGATGATGGATAAAGTAACACACTTTATGTACTGAGTTCCTGGCTCTTGGCCTTGACACTAACCCATACCTTGCTACTGGGGGATAAACCAGTGGACAGCACACCCTCTCTAAACATCTATCTCTCTGTCTATTAAGTAAATAAATAAGTTTTAAAAAATATTGTCTTAAGATTTAATGAAGACCATAATATGATTGTATTATCTTATGATAAGAATCTCTGCAAGAATTGGCTATACCGAAAGTGGTATTAAGCATATGAGGCCATAGAAATATGACAAATCCAGTTTCCTTAATTAATTCTCTCTAGAAGCAGAGTGACACATATATGTAAAGAAGTGTAAATGTGACTTTCGGCACTCAGTGTACTCTGGAACTCAGTTACGCTCATTTTGATATTATTACAGATTTTTAATTTGTGCTATATAGATATAAAATAGACATCTTAAAAATTCAATTGCCCAAGGGATTACAGGTGATGTCTAGAAGTATTCTGTACACCAATTTGGCCTGGGTTTCTTTGACTCAAGAAACCTGGCAGACAAGTGGATTTCTTAATCCTGCCCAGTCAAAATCTAAACCTTTTCCTCAGTTGTCTTTCCTAGTGCTGAGTAGATAATGATAGAGGGGGCAAAGAACAACAGAGAGGTCACCTACAGGCTTCCAAGTAGATGGCTCAAAGTCAGAGGAGACAAAATGCTTCAGCATTTTACTGTATTTTTGAAAATTATCAGAATAGCTGGGCAGACCTTTAAATAATAAGTTCTGGTCAGTAGAATGCAAAACAGGAAATACGAGCATCTTTCTTTTCCTTCTTTATCAATCATTAAACTTGAAATATACAGTGTTATGGAGAAGGGACTCATCAATAATCTGTTTCCAAGTCCCTACTTGACAAAGTTTTGCTGATGACCACGAGGAAAGTTAGGCAACAGGGTGCTCACACATCTTCACTCCAAATTGTCAGTGACTGGACAGTATGAAGCTCTGGGGTTTCTGCTGACTTTGTCCACAGGTGCTTGTTCAGATGTGTGTGCTCAGAACTTCCTGCAGGTATGGACATTCCTTTTATCACCAGAGGAAGTAAAATGATTACTAGAGTCAATCAGTGTAGGAGTGGTTTACCAACATGTAGAATGCTTAGTTTCAAAAGACTTGTTCTCTGGGATAGCTTTAATCCAGTCTACACAACATAAAGGTATTTCTAGATTTTTCTTTAGTTTCGCCATCTGTAAAATGCAGAATAATTAAAAGTGAAGCAAAGTGCTTCTGCATTAGAATAACAGGTTCCCTCCCACTTATCCTGAATGTGAATTATAAGATTCAGGCTTAGGCTTTGCCTGTCTCTATTAACACTGAGTTTCTGGAAGCAAAATAGGTGCTTCCTCTGGTTCTTCTCCATTATTAGAGAGCAAAATGGCCTATCCTGAAGTCTTCACTGGGGAGATTGTGATGGACTGAGAAGAATAGACTTCATTTATATTGCATATTTTGGCAAAACAATGAAAAAAACTATTAGAAATGATAGTTTTGAAAGATATTTTTGAAGACACTAGGAAATGCTAGGTTATTCTAGTGGGACCCTTCATTTTTTTTTCTTTTCTATTTAGCCTCTTCTGCCATCCTTGGTCATCACATATTTTCTTCCTTGAAGTAGCAAAGTAAACCAGTGTTTGTTTATTTGAGTTTGCACTTGGGGACACTTCATCTACCAAATATTACTACCCTAAGAAAATTTTTCTTGAATAACTTGTCATATTCCCCACCCTAGAACTTCTCCCTAGAAGACTCAGAACTAAAGACCTTGCTGTGTCCACATCAAAAAAAGGCCTCTGTTTTCTTATTCCAATAAATACATGTGTTTATATTATTAGGATATTTATGGGTTATTTTTCTTAAACGATTTCACAGTATTTTGTTAGCTTATGCTCAACAAACCTAAAATTAACTCCCCTCTACTCCTGTATATAATCAGTCCTGTAATAACTGATAAGAAATCTCAAAATGCAAAATCAGTGAGGTTGTCCCCTGACTTCTTCCTGTTACTACCAGGCTTAGCAGACTCCTCCCAAGGCACATGTGCTGTGTCACAGAAAGGAAACTAGATGACCGCTGTTGGCACCTCATCTCACATATTGGATTATAATTTAGTCTTTGATGTGAGAGATGGTTAGAGGCATGAAAGTTATAGTTGTTGCCAAAGGGGATTACTTTGGAACTGGTGGGAAATAAAATAGGGCCATTAGACCTGAAACAATATGGCTGGGTTATTAGTCAAATTAATTGATGAAGAAATAACTAAAATTCATAGAAAACTGATCATTCTGGTAACTGTAGCATCACCAGAGACATTTCAAATGGCCCACAGAGAAGAACACACTATCCAAATTAGCGGCCTTGTAAGTCTTAGAAGTCATCAGGAACTAAAATAGGAGTTTTCATTTTCAGGTTTCAAAAAATGTTTATTTTCTTAGGAAACAGTTAACAAAGTGTTAGAAACTGTAAGGCTGCAGTGGGCATTTGGCACAGCAGTCAAGATGCAGCTTGGGACGCCTGCATCCTGTATCTCAGTGCCTGGGTTTGAGTCTCGCCAATTCCAGCTTCCTGCTCTTGCATACACTGGGAGCCAGTGGTGGTGGCTCGGTTGGGTGGATCTGCATGTGAGAGACCTGGTGTGAGATCTGCGCTTTTGCTTTCAGCCTAGTCCAGCTCTGGATATTACAGCCATTTAGGGAATGGATTCGTGAAAGGGTGAAAGATAACTCCCTCTCCTCCACCGTCTCTCTCTCGCTCTTGCTCTCTCTCTGTCTCTGTTTCTCTCTTCATGCCTCCCTCCCTTCCAAGTAAGTAAAAATTGAAAAAAAAAATAAGAACTCTAAGTACTGCTATAGAAATATCCAAAGGCAAAAACTATCAAATAGTGAAGGATTGACTTTCTGGTGTGTAGTGAGATATTATGATTATTAATTATTACTCTTTTCAAAAATGTTCCTGTAGGCAAAGAATTACCACCGTTATATAACCTAAATAAATTCATGGGAAATGCCTGTTGTTTTTTGGATCATGCTACTGTTGATTAACTTCTACCATACTTTTTTCTTTTACTATTAGGCAGGAATTCTTGCTTGTCAAAGAATGAGTGAAGCTACTTCTGAGTAACTGAAGAAAAAAGCCAGTGTGTACCCCGACTCTCCCTACTGTATGAACATGATGTTACTGTGTGTTTCTTTTGTATTTGCAAATTTTGGGGAAGATTTTCATACCTTATTTGCTCTTCTTTCCCAATAAGAAATTTGAAAATGGAATTTGGGTATACAAATATTTGTGATTTATTATGAGTTATTGTTTTACATATTTTATATGTTTATAACATTAAGGGTTTTTAGGTATTTTTGTGTTTCTTACCAGTGTAATGATTATCTTAACAATAACATATTGGAGAGGAGCTCCAAGATGGCGGAATAGGGAGGGAGCACACTGATAGTCCGCGAAAAGATAGTTTAATAAAAGTGGAGATACTATACTCTCAGGGAAGAGTTAGGGAAAAAACTGCAGAGGAAACTCTTCTGGAACTAGTGGGACATGGTGGACCTACGTGGAGGGCACGGGTGCCCACGGCTTGGGACCCCAGCCGCCAAGTCTACACAAAAGCACTGGAAAGGGAGGTGAGGCGAAACCTCAGTAGCCTGAGACACTGGCAGAAAGGCAGCAGGAAGAGCCTAGAGGGAATGAGGCTTGAAGCACCATGGGGGAAAGTTCACCAGGCCTAATGAAAGGAGAGAAAAAAATAAAAGGGACATGTATGGACACGATTCTCTCTCACCACTCACCTTACAAAGGCGGGGAAAATAATACAGCAGGTGCCATTTTGGACATACGTAACAGCTGTGCCAGCTCAGGGCTGTGCCCGCCCTCAGCCAAGCAGAAAAACCTGACTCTTGTGGGGAGAAATAACAGGAGGTTAAGACCTAGTGAACTGGATGTGTGAAAAAAAGAAAACAACAAAAAACTGAGGGTGTGTGGGAGAATGCACGGTGTGGCTGAGACGTGAGTAGTCTCGGTGGGAGAACCACAAACTTGGTAACCTTGGCAACCCAATGAGAAACATTGCAGGGGAATCTGAGCTGACACTGAGTACTGCACAGATCCTTTGTGTGGTCCTTGGACAGAGCAGATGAATATTATACCCACTGGGGCTAGTGCTCAGGAACTGATTGCCATCAAGGAGAAGAGCTCAGCTGAGCGGAATTACTTCCCTTCTGAATAAAGAGAGAGAGAGAGAGAGAGAGAGAAAGAGAGAAGGAAAGTTAGTTTACCACGCCAAACCTGGGTGTGTCACATTTGATACATCCTTAACCCTGAAGAACTGAACAGAGCTCCCTGGCCACACCCATCACAAGCCTCTAGAGATTCACCAAAATCAGACAGTCTATTTAATCTAGAGTCATAGTATAATGAGAAAAGCCACCACAGCAAGGAAAAAAAAAAAAAAAGAAACCAAAGAATATCTCCACAATGACAAACAACAAATGCAGAAACAGAGGAAACAAGAACAAGGGAAGACATGATGCCCTCAAGTGAACATGACACTCCAATTCAAGATTATGAAGATGATGAGATAGAAGAAATGCAAGATATGGATTTCAAAAAATTAATGATAAGAACATTTAGAAGTTATCAAAAACAAATTCATGTACTACAGAAATCCATACTGGACAGGACAGAAAATCTCTCTCATGAAAATGAAATCTTAAGGAGGAATCAAAATGAAACGAGGAATTTAGTAAAAGATGAAATTGTAATATTGAAGAGAAATCAAAATAAAATGAAGAAATCAATAGAAGAAATGACAAACACATTTGAGAGCCTTAAAAACAGAATCAGTGAGATAGAAGAGAGAATATTGGACTTAGAAGACAGAGCACAGGAAAGTATACAGTCAAACCAAAGAAAAGAAGAGGAAATTAGAAATCTAAAAAATATTGTTGGGAATCTACAGGATATTATTAAAAGAACCCAGCATTTGGGTTCTAGGAGTTCCTGAAGGTATGGAGAGGGAGAAAGGATTAGAAGGCCTTTTTAGTGAGATATTAGCAGAAAACTTCCCAGGTTTGGAGAAGGACAGAGACATACAAGTACACGAAGCACATAGAACCCTCAATAAACATGACCAAAAGAGATCCTCACCACGACACGTTGTAATCAAACTCACCACAGTGAAACCTAAAGAAAGATTCTAAAATGTGCAAGAGAGAAATGTCAGATTACTCTCAGAAGATCTCCAATTAGACTCACAGCAGACTTCTCATCAGAAACCCTACAGGCTATGAGGGAATGGCGAGATATAGCCCAAGTAGTAAGAGAAAAAAAACTGCCAGCCCAGAATATTATATCCTGCAAAGCTCTCATTTGTGAATGAAGGTGAAATAAAGACATTTCATAGCAAACAGAAATGGAAAGACTTTGTTGCCACTTGTCCAGCCCTGCAAAAGATGCTTAAAGATGTGTTACACACAGAAGCACAGCCACCAATACAAAAGAAGGTAAAGGAAGAAAACCTCATTAAAAGATTACAGGAAGTTCAAAGCATGTATTAGAAAGATCTTTGGGAAAATGGAGGGCAAAGTCACTACTTATCAATAGTCACATTGGATGTTAATGGCCTCAACTCTCCAGTTAAAAGACACAGACTGGCTGAAAGGATTAAAAAACAAAACCCATCTACCTGCTGCTTACAAGAGACACATCTTTCCAACAAAGATGCATGCAGACTGAAAGTGAAAGGTTGGAAAAAGATATTCCATGACAAGAGAAACCAAAAAAGAGCTGGCATAGTCATCTTAATAGCAGACAAAATAAACTTTAACACAAAAACTGTTGAGAGAGACAAAGAGGGTCCCTATCTAATGATTAAGGGATCAATTCAACAGGAAGATGTAACTATTATAAATGAATATGCACCTAATTACAGGGCACTGGTTTATTTAAAAGATATGTTAAGGGACTTAAAGGGAGACTTAATATTGGGAGACTTCAATACTGCACTTTCAGAAATAGATCAACCAGTCAGAAGATCAAAAAGGAAACAGCAGATTTAATTGACACAATAGCCCAGATGGATCTAACAGATATATACAGAACTTTTCATCCTACACTTAAAGAATTTACATTCTTCTCAGCAGCACATGGAACCTACTCTAGGATTGACCACATACTAGGCCATATAGCAAGTCTCACCAAATTCAAAAGAATTGGAATCATACGATGCAGCTTCTCAGACCACAGTGGAATGAAGCTGGAAATTAGCAACTCAGGAAATGCTAGAGCATATGCAAACACATGGAGACTGAACAACATGCTCCTGAATGAACAGTGTGCATAGAAAAATCAAAAGAGAAATCTAAAACTTTCTGGAAGTAAATGAGGATAACAACACATCAAAATTTATGGGAGACAGCAAAAGCAGTGTTAATAGGAAAGTTTATATCAATAGGTGACTACATCAAGAAATTGGAAAGGCACCAAATTAAATGAGCTTTCAATGCATCTCAAGGATATAGAAAAACTGCAGCAAACGAGACCCAAAACTAATAGGAGAAGAGAAATAAATTAAAATCAGAGAAGAAATCAACAGACTTGAATCCAAAAAATCATTACAAAAGATCAGCCAAACGAAGAGCTGGTTTTTTGAAAAAATAAACAAAATTGACCAATTACACACCACTGGCCCAACTAACTAAAAGAAAAGACCCGAATCAATAAAATCAGAGATGAAAAAGGGAATGTAAAAACAGACACCACAGAAATAAAACGAATCATCAGTATGCCAGCAAACAAGGAAACTTATCAGAAATGGGTAGATTCCTGGACAGCATGCAACATACCTAAATTGAGCCATGAAGACATAGAAAACCTAAACATACCCATAACTGAGACAGAAATTGAATCAGTAATAAAGGCCCTCCCAACAAAGAAAAGCCCAGGACCTGATGGATTCACTGTTGAATTCTACCAGACATTTAAAGAGAACTAACTCCAATTCTTCTCAAACTATTCAGAACAATCGAAAAAGAGGGAATCCTCCCAAATCCTTTCTATGAAGCCAGCATCACCTTAATCCCTAAGCCTGAAAAAGATGCAGCATTGAAAGAAAATTATAGACCAATATCCCTGATGAACATAAACACAAAAATCCTCAATAAAATTCTGGCCTATAGAAAGCAACAACACATAAGAAAGATCATCCAGGGATGTATGTGAACATTGAACCATCACTGCATACCAGGGATAAATCACAGACCAAGTGGGATGCAGGGATGGTTCAATGTTCACAAATCAATCAACATGATACACCACATTAACAAACTGCAGAACAAAAACCATATGATTATCTCCATAGATGCAGAGAAAGCATTCAATAAAATACACACCCTTTCATGATGAAAACTCTAAGCAAATTGGGTATAGAAGGAACAATCAAGGCAATTTATGAAAAACCCACGGCCAGCATCCTGTTGAATGGGGACTAGTTGGAAGCATTTCCACTGAGATCTGGTACCAGACAGGGATGCCCACTCTCACCACTGCTATTCAATATAGTTCTGGAAGTGTTAGCCAGAGCCATTAGGCAAGAAAAAGAAATTAAAGGGATACAAATTTGGAAGGAAGAAGTCAAACTATCCCTCTTTGCAGATGATATGATTCTTTATTTAGGGGATCCAAAGAACTCTACTAAGAGACTATTGGAACTCATAGAAGGGTTTGGAAAAATAGCAGGATATAAAATCGATGCACAAAAATCAAAGCCTTTGTATACACAGGCAATGCCAGAGCTGAGAAAGAACTTCTAAGATCAACCCCATTCACAATAGCTACAAAAACAATCAAATACCTTGGAATAAACTTAACCAAGTATGTTAAAGATCTCTATGATGCGGCTCAATAGGCTAATGCTCCACCTAGTGACGCTGGCACACTGGGTTCTAGTCCCGCCCAGGACGCTGGATTCTGTCCTGGTTGACCCTCTTCCAGCCAGCTCTCTGCTGTGGCTCGGGAGTGCAGTGGAGGATAGCCCAAGTGCTTGGGCCCTGCACCCCATGGAAGACCAGGAGAAGCACCTGGTTCTTGCCTTCAGATCAGCACGGTGCGCCGGCTGCAGCACGCTGGCCCCGGCGGCCATTGGAGGGTGAACCAACGGCAAAAGGAAGACCTTTCTCTCTCTCTCTCTCTCACTGTCCACTCTGCCTGTCAAAAAAAAAAAAAAAAAAAAAGAATTACAAAATCTTAAAGAAAGAAACAGAAGAGGATACCAAAAAATGGAAAAATCTTCCATGCTCATGGATTGGAAGAATCAATATCATCAAAATATCCATTCTCCCAAAAGCAATTTATAGATTCAATGCAATATAAATCAAAATACCAAAGACATTCTTCTCAGATCTGGAACACATGATGCTGAAATTCTTATGGAGACACAGGAGACCTCGAATAGCTAAAGCAATCTTGTGTAACAAAAACAAAGCCAGAAGCATCACAATACCAGATTTCAGGACATACTACATGGCAGTTGTAATCAAAACAGCATGGTATTGGTACAGAAACAGATGGATAGACCAATGGAGGAGAATAGAAACACCAGAAATCAATCCAAACATCTACAGCCAACTTATATTTGATCAAGGATCTAAAACCAATTGCTGGAGCAAGGACAGTCTATTCAATAAATGGTGCAGGGAAAACTGGATTTACACGTGCAGAAGCATGAAGCAAGACCCCTACCATACGCCTTACACAAAAATTCACTCAACATGGATTAAAGAGCTAAATCCATGACCCAACACCATCAAATTATTAGAGAGCATTGGAGAAACCCTGCAAAATATTGGCACTGGCAAAGACTTCTTGGAAAAGACCCTGGAGGCATAGGTAGTCAAAACCAAAATTAACAACTGGGATTACTTCAAATTGAGAAATTTCTGTCCTGAAAAAGAAACTGTCAGGAAAGTAAAGAGGCAACCAACAGAATGGGAAAAAATATTCGCAAACTATGCTACAGATAAAGGATTAATAACTAGAATCTACAAAGATATCAAGAAACTCCACAACAACAAAACAAACAACCCACTTAAGAGATGGGCCAAGGAGCTCAATAGACATTTTTCAAAAGAGGAAATCCAAATGGCCAATAGGCACATGAAAAAATGTTCAGGATAACTAGCAATCAGGGAAATGCAAATCAAATCTACAATGAGATTTTCACCTCACCCCAATTAGAATGGGTCACATTCTGGCCGGCGCCGTGGCTCTTTTGGTTGGTCCTCTGCCTGCAGTGCCAGCATCCCATATGGGCTCTGGGTTCTAGTCCTGGTTGCTCCTCTTCCAGTCCAGCTCTCTGCTGTGGCCTGGGAAGGCAGTGGAGGATGGCCCAAGTGCTTGGGCCCTGCAACCGCATGGGAGACCAGGAGGAAGCACCTGGCTCCTGGCTTCGTATCGGCGCAGTGCCGGCTGTAGTGGCCATTTGGGGAGTGAACCAACGGAGGGAAGACCTTTCTCTTTGTCTCTCCCTCTGACTGTCTGTAACTCTAGGTAGAGTCAAATTAAGTGTCAAATTAAAAAAAAAAAAAAAGAATGGGTCACATTCAGAAATCTACCAACAACAGATGCTGGCGAGGATGTGGGGAAAAAGAGACACTAACCCACTGTGAGTGGAAATGCAAACTGGTAAAGACACTATGGAAGTCAGTTTGGAGATTATTCAGAAACCTGAATATAACCCTACCATACAACCCAGCCATCCAACTCCTTGGAATTTAAACAAAGGAAATTAAATTGGCAAACAAAAAAGCTGTCTGCACATTAATGTTTATTGCAGCTCAATTCACAATAGCTAAGACCTGGAATCAACCTAAATGCCCATCAACAGTAGACTGGATAAAGAAATTATGGGACATGTACTCTATAGAATACTATACAGCAGTAAAAAACAATGAAATCTGGTCATTTGCAATAAAATGGAGGAATCTGGAAAACATTATGCTGAGTGAAATAAGCCAGTCCCAAAAGGACAAATATCTTATGTTCTCCCTGATTGGTGACAACTAACCAAGCACCAAAAAAGAAACCTGCTGAAGTGAAAGGGACAATATGAGAAACAGTGACTTGATCAGCCCTTGTCCTGAGTGTCCAGGAGCAACTTAATACTTTATCCCTTTTAGTATTTTTTTTTTGTTCTACTTAAAACTATTGGTTGAACTCTTTAATTAACACACAATTATTCTTAAGTGTTTAAATTTAACTGAAAAGTGATTCCTGTTAAATATAAGAGTGGGAATAAGAGATGGGTAGATGTACAGTTCAGCATATGCTCAATCAGACTTGCCCCAAATGGCAGGGTTAGAAATGTGCCAGGGGATTCCAATTCAATCCCATCAAGGTGGCATGTACCATTGCCATCTCACTAGTCAAAGTGATCAGTTTCAGCTCATAATTGATCATAATGATAGGATTAAGAGTCAAAGTGATCACATAAACAAGACTAGTGTCTGCTAATACTAACTGATATAATTAAAAAGGGAGAGAACTGTCCAGCATGGGAAGCAGGATACACAGCAGACTCATAGAATGGCAGATGTCCTAAACAGCACTCTGGCCTCAGAATCAGCCCTTAAGGCATTCGGATCTGTCTAAAAAGCCCATGAGAGTGTTTCAGGCATGGAAAGCCAAGACACTCTGGGGAAAAAAAAAAAATGACCTAAATGAAAGAGCTCTGTGAGTGAGATCCTAGTGGAAAGAACAGGTCATCAAAGAAGGAGGTACCTTTCTCTGAAGGGAGGAGAGAACTTCCACTCTGACTATGACCTTGTCTAAATATGATCAGAGTCGGTGAACTCAAAAGGCTTCCATAGCCTTGGCAGCTCCTGACAAGAGCCTAAGGTGATTACTGACACCATGAACAAGAGTGTCAATTTGTTAAGTCACCAACAGGAGTCACTGTGCACTTACTCCCCATGTAGGATCTCTATCCTTAACGTGTTTTACTATGTGAATTAATGATATAACTACTACTCAAACAGTACTTTACACTTTGTGTTTCTGTGTGGGTACAAAGTGTTGAAATCTTTACTTAGTATATATTAAATGGATCTTTTGTATCTATAATAATTGAAAATGAATCTTGATGTGAATGGGATGGGAGAGGGAGCACGAGATGGGATGGTTGTGGGTGGGAGGAAGTTTATGGGGAGGGAGAAAGCCATGTAATCCAAAAGCTGTACTTTAGAATTTATATTTTTAAATAAAAGTTAAAAAAATAATATATTGACTTTCAAGTATTTTAAGGAAAACAGAGTTGAGTAGGACCCAACCAATACTCTCAAAGAAGTTTTAGATAAAGGAAAATAAGACAAGAAAAAATTTTCAGCATATGTCAAGTTATTTATTTCACCTGTGGCTGCTTATAAAGGCCAAATTTCAGCATATAAATCTGTATTATTGGGAGGGTTGTGACTACAACTTCAGTCTCTTTGTTATTGTTTTTTCAGGTCTTCAATTTCTTCTTTATTCAGTCCTGGGGACATTTTTTTCTAGGAATTTATGCATTTTCTGTGTGCTATTCAATTTGTTGGCATATAATTGCTCATAATGGATTTTATGATCCTTTTTATTTCTAATGTTTCCTCTTTCACTTCTGATTCATTTGTATTTTCTCTCTTTATTTTCCCTTGTTAATTTAGTGAAGGATTTGTCAGTTTGTTTCCTTTTTCAAATAATCAACTCTTGGTTTTATTGACTTTTTCCATAGTTTTTCTATTCTCTGTTTTATTTAGTTTTATTCTAATCCTCATTACTTTATTTCATCTATTGAATGTGTTTGATTTGTTCTTGTTGTTCTGGTTTCATGAGGTATAAAGTAAGAATGTTTATTTAAAATCTTTCTTCTTTTACAATGCAATGTTTACTGATATGAATTTCTCTTTTATAATTGTTTTGGCTATAGCCCATTCAGTTTTCATGTGCTGTGCTGTGATTTTCATTTGCTTCTATATGTTTTTATAGTTTATTTTTATTTCATCTTTGTCCCAATGGTCATTCAAGACTGTGTTATTCAGGTTTCATATATTTGTGAAGTGTTGCATGTTCTTGCTGATAATGATTTTTAGCTTTGTTCCATTGATTAAAGATCTAAATGTAAGACTGAAACCATAAATATCCCAGAAGAAAATATAGGGAACAGATCTTAATTTTGGCCAGACTAATGATTTTTTTCAGTATTACAGAAAAAGCTCAGGCAAAAGAAAAGCAAAAGTAAGCCTGTGATAGTACATTAAACTAAAAACTTCTGCACAGCAAAGGGATCAATTAACAAAATAAAAAGGTGCCTTTGGAATTGGAATAAACAATTTAAAGCCACATATCTGATTCAGGGTTGTTCAAATAATATAAGTAACTTACCTAACTCAATAGTAAAAGAGAAAAACAACAACATCAACAACAAATTCCCAAATTTAAAAATTGGCAAGAGGCAGAAATTTGGTACAGTGGTAAAGTCACTGCTTCGGAAACCGAGATCCCCTATCAGAGTCTCAGCTCCTCTGTTCCTAAACCAGCGTCCTCCTAATATGCACTCTGAGAGGCAGCAGGTGATGGCACTCGGAGTCAGGTTTAGCTGCCTGCATGGGAGATTCTATACTGAATTCCTGACTTCCGGCTTCCCCTGGCCCAGTCCTGGCTGTTGGAGGCATTTGAATGCAGAACTAGAGGATAGAAGATATTTCTCCCTTTTTGTCTGTCGTTCTTTCTCTGTCTTCCTGTACCTCAGCCTTTCAAATATATAAATAATTTTTAAATGAACAAAGAACTGCATAGACATCTTTTTAAAAAGGTCTAAAAATGGCTACTTGTTACATGAAAAGGTGTTCAACCTAATTAATCATTAAAGAAATGAACATTAAAATAAAATGAGATGTTATATAATACCTGTTAGGATGGATATTATTAAAAAGGTAAGAGATAAGTATTAGTGAAGGAGAAATAGAAACTCTTGGCTGTTTTGAAAGATATTATGGGGAACCCTCAAAATATGAAAAATAGGAACTTCATATGAGCCATCATTCCCTTTACTAAGTATATAACCAAGGGAAATGCAAGGAACACCTCACGGTGATATCCATACTCCCATACTCAGTGCACTACTGTCACAAACATTAAAATATGGAAACAACCTAAGTTTCCATCAGTAGGTGAATGGATATGCCATGGAATATAATTCAGTCTTTAAAAATTAATATTTATTTTCAATGACACAGATGAACCTAGAGGACATGCTGCTAAGTGAAATAAACTGCCAAAAGAAGAAAAAAAATCAGCATGACCCTACTCATATATGAATATAAAAATGTCAAATAAACATACAAAGAATAGAATGGTGGTTACCAGGTTCAAGAAGAGAGAAGATAGTGAGAAGTGGGTCAGAGTATAAATTTGCACTAGGGTAGAAAGAATAAGTGCAGAGATCTGTTGTATAGTATGAGGATAATACTTACAAATTTTATATTGTATCCTACAAACTTACTCTGAGAAGATTTTATGTGCTCTTACCACAAATAAAAAGGTAACTATGGAAGACAATGGGTTGTTTGTTTGACTGCAATAATAACTTCATTATGTAAATATATGTCAAGCACCACGTTTTACTCTTTAAATATATAAAATAAAAATAAATTTCAAAGGCTATACCTGACATAAACACTCAAATCATTGGAAGTTGTGAGATGACTCATAATTCAGAACAATATCTTTTGAAAACTTGCTCCTTAAAATATTGCTAACAGCCTCCTTGAAGCTAATAATGTCCTTTGATCTGCATCACATTACCCTGTATTTTCTACATAAATACTTCCTAATTATCCAAATACGGAAGAAGCTGAAGATTAAATAGAAATTTAAGAAATATTAACACAAAACTGCTAACAGTGTGTAAAACTATGACTTTAATTTAAATACGATTTAAAATTTATATCTTAATGATGTTGCATATTATTCCTTTCATAAACAGAGCAATGTGCATTTCAACATCCTCATTCACTTGGATGCCAATAAAAATAATTTGTGAGTCACAGACATTTTCCTTTTCACTTGTTTTCCCTAATGCAATGGCTTTGTTGAATAAGAATGGGAAAAGTACCCAATGTTACGATGTTCTAAGAGGCATCACGAAACCTACTCATAAAGTCTCAGTGGCTGTACTAAAAGAGCTGATATAAAAAGAAAGTGGAGTCGTTATTGTCACAACATATTCACAGGTGAATGTTATGAACCTTTCCATGCAGGGTTCTAAACACTATGGCTTTCTGAAAAGTGTGCATTCTTAAATTATAGTAGCACTTCTCTTCCATTGCTGATTATGACTTATGGTGCCATGATCCCCATACAGATTCCTTTTCCAAAGATAATTTATATAATGTCAGAGCTATTGTTATGACCAATCCTTCAGCAAGGACTGCTCTAACTTTGCAGCCTCATTTTCTGTGATTTCCCCACAGATTGAGTACCATTCTAGCTCCAGTCTTGGTTAAGATCCTGCTGACCCATGAATGTCCTCTACATGTCCTTTCCTACATGCGATAGGACTTACAGTCAATGAATGATTCTGGGCCCGAGATAACTAATACCTGATTTGCCCTTCTTTTGAGTTCTTCTGCTGTTTTGCACTCACTTTAAAAATATCTTGATGACTTCCCATAAAATCCAAAGTCCTGGTTATGTTCTGCAATGTTGAGTCATAGATTCCTATGTAACCCCTCATCTATCAGTCCACGGCTTTCTCCCAATGCAAATGGTTCTGCCTATATTGACCTTCTTTCAATATCAGAAGCTAAGTAAGCATCAAGGTTTTTGGCAATTCTATTTTCTCACCAAGAAAATAGCACCTGTTTCTTTTTATTGTTTACTTATTTACTTCCTCTTACTCTTGGGTTATCAGCTTCAGTTAGAAGCATCCTGTGAGAATGTTTGATAGTGTGTACTATATTGAAAAAATTATTCAAAAAATAAAAAATTTACTTCTGAACTCTTTCTCTTACTTGAGTTTTGACCTTGTAAAAATAGCCAAATTTCTAAAGCTTTAATATCCACTTAAATTAAATGAGAATAATACTGTTAAATAACTAAATTGTGAAAATAGTAATATATTCCAAGGAATTTCTTGAAAATGGAAATGACAATATAATTTTAAAACCTTTCCAATTTCCCATAAAATGGAAAGACTATCCATATAGCAACAGAGCTGCAATTAAACAACATACCTTGGAAAATGTATATATCAACACCATTAAACTTTTTTTATATGAAGCACAAAATACAGGAATATGAAGATAAATGACTATTAGTTACAACAATGATGAGAAAGAATTTGTAGACTGACACAATGTGAAATAACAATGTATCTCTGAGGATAATGAATAATCATCAAAACACAAAGAGAGCTACAGGTGAATTGACATATGCTCACTGGACAGCTCAGAGAGCCAGCGTAGAAGAGGTTAAGAAACTGGAGACATCTGGAAACTCCAGAGGTGAGTAAATCCTGGAGGTTTGCATATTTCCTAAGGGGTTAAGACATCTGAGTTACTTGAGTTCTCTTAGTTGGTCATGCAAATCCATCATTCAAAGTGTTGTTTCAGGAAAATTCCCCCGAGAAGAGGAGTCACATAATCAAAGGAAAGAGAGCCCAGATGAAAGGAGAAGAAAGAAGCAGGGTTGTGTCTAAGAAAATAAGGAAACATATTTTGAACATCACACCAAACAACAGAGGAGCACCCTGGAGCCACAATGTGAAGAGAAAAAAATTCTTCTATAATGAATGACAAATGGATTAAGATAAATTTTGAAGTCTTCTTAGGAGAGAAAAAAGAATGAATAGTAGAATATTTCTATATCAATGAAAGTATGCCAGAAAAATACGGCTACAAAAAAGCTGAGAATCATAACATATTTCAAAGGAAGAGAGTCTATATAATGATGTCACAGAGTGAGGTGACATAAATTATAATTAGAAACACTTGGACATGTGTTATATGTTGACAAGGCATGCGTTATATGTTGACAAGGCATTATTATGAATAAAATTTTAAAAACATTCGAGAAATTAAAATTAACATAGAATGAACAGAGTGAATTAAAAGCAAAAAAATTAAGAAATACAAAAATGATTTGGAGAGAAGGGGTAAATTTAAAAATATAGAAGATTCAGCATCATGTAATAAGTGCCTCAGAAGAATAATAACAAAACGTAAAAACAGAGTAAATAGTGAAAATTTATATTTCTAAGTAATTTCTTGAACAAATTACATATTAAAGACCCATTGCATATGTAAGAAATATTGAATTGAATAAGATTTTTCTTCAAAATGATTGACAGATTAAAACTGAGATACTTGGTAAAATATCTAGACTTAGAAAAGGAAAAAAAAAAAAGCAAAAAACATCCCTGGATACCTCAGCAAAGTTACTTACGGGAGAAAGAAAATCATCAATAATACATTTTTCCAGAAAGATATGTAGTAAGAATTTTTAATATTCCCAGAGAGAGAAGATAGAATATAATGATGTAGGCAGGCAGATAGGATAAAACTGATTAGATTTGTGAGCTGGAGAACCACGCCTGCACCACACCCCCTGTGTGATTTCATGCCCCTACCTGACGACACTTGTGTCCCCACCTGCCAACCAGACCACATAACCACTCCCCTTTGGGAGTGGATAAAAGGCCTGAAACACAGTGAGCCCAGTCCTTTTTTCCCTTTTTCTTCTTCCTCGCTCTTTTGCTTCATTATGGACCTTTGTTGTCCTGTGCCTTCGGAACATGTGGCCCACCGGCTGCCCGTGCTCTCTGACTTTGCTTCGTTGCCCGATACGCTGCTAATAGTAGCTGCTTTTTTTATATAGAAAGCTTTTATTTAATAAATATAAATTTCATAAGTACAACTTTTGGATTGTAGCGGTTCTTCCACCCATACTCACTCTCCCACGTGCAAACCATCCCACCTCCTACTCCCTCTCCCATCCCATTTTCATTAAGATTCATTTGTAATTATCTTCATATACAGAAGATCAACTCTATCCCCTTGTAGGACCTCTTTCCTTAATGTGTTGTACCAAGAGAATTAACGGTAAGACAGGTCTTCAAACAGTAGCTATTCTTAACCAAAGGATTGCTGTATGTGGCTCTTGACCTGCTCTCTGCTCAGTATGGCCCCAACTTAATTTTTGGACTTTCCTTTCTCCCTTAAAGTCCTCACTCTCCTATGCATTTCTCTCACTGAATAAAATCTTAAAAACTTACCATGCTGCCTGGTTTATTTGAGCCAGAATTCAGAACTGTTCTCTGAATTCCTGGCAAGAACCCACACAGCTTATTAATTTCAGGAAATATTAATAAGCAAATCATTATCTATAAGGATTTTACATCTATCCAAATTGACTTCCAAGTTTGAGGATGGAAGAGAAATTGTTATCACCAACTCATAGCTAAGAGTATATGATTCACAATAGTTCTTCTGGAGAACTGTACTAAGAAATGAGATTCAGACCATCAAAAACAAATACAGAGACAGACATCAGCATAAAACACAGATGCAGAAAAAGAAATAATCTTGATCATTTTTATAAAGAATTGGCACAACTTTTTATTGTGCATATGCTTGGTTGTTGGTAGGGCAGTAGGGGTGACTCTAAAGAGGCTTGATGCAGTGAGAACAAACAAAAGATGGAGGTGAGTTGGGAGGGGAATCAGAGACTGGAAGGTAGAGTGCCTGCAGACATTAGGAGGGTACCAGATTTGAAATGAAAAGAATAGGCAGGTAGAATAACTAGAGTCATCATATAGGACTGCATTTATCTGGGAAAAGTCAGGGTAGAGATAGCATCAATTAGACTTGCTGGTGAGAAGGCTTCTTTTGGCAGGCATCAGAGGAAGCCCTTTTCCCAAGTTGAATTGACTGGATGAGAATCCAGAGTTGCAGGTAGGAAGATAAACAGACACTGGAACAAAGATTCTCCAGCAATGAGTTTAGGAAATAAGCAAGACACCAGCACGCAGGAATGAATCTGGAAAGATTTTCCTAAACAGCTTTGAAGCTTTCTCAATTCCTCTTTGCTTCTGAAAGTACATGTTGCTTCCAGGAACGCCTAGTTGTTTTAAAATTTCAGAATTTGTTTTAAAACTGGATTGATTGGTATTTAAAAAGAGAGGATGGCATATGGATGAGATGCCTTCAAATATTTCATGGGAAAATGGAATTAAAAGGCAAGATTATTTTAGTGTAAAAGTGTCTGAAATCTATACATAGTGTTTCATAATATACACTTCCATGTATTTTGGAAAACCCCTACCATTTGTTTAAAAAATTAAATGTATTTGGTAACAATGATTGCTGTGATAGAGAGAAAAAAAGAAATAAGAAACTAAGATTTTTGTAGTTAAGCTAGCGGATAGCAAATAGAAGCTTTTTTTAATACTTACAGAGGCATTCAGTTGGTACAGTTTGGTTATTTTCAGTTTGCAGAGCCCTTTATCCAAGTGAAAATGCTAAGGAGTTAGATGAAATTGTGAGGAGAGGTCCAGGCAGAGATAGAGATTGGACAGTAATTGACATCTAGATTTAACAGATTTGAATTTTTCCATTTGAATACCAAGGATAGTTAGGGTCTGGTTAATTAATGATATTTGCCAGGTAGAAAATAACAGATCATTAACAGATCATAGAACATTACAAGATGAAAGTATTGAGTTTGACATGAGAAGAATAAGGACAGTGAAAAAGTAATAACAGCAAAGGATTAGAGATTGTAGTGAATCAGAATTGGTGAAATAAAGTAGCACGTGAGTGATGTGGAAATGCAGGAGGCTGTGGTCATAGGCAGTCAGGAGCCTCCACTCCAGCACTACACGTCCTGTTTATTTTCAATCCGTCTTGACTGTGGTGGGAGTGGTGTCATGGTCAAAGATGCTGTGATAGTTCATTTTATGTGTCAACTTGACCATTCCAGAACACACAGACACTTGATCAAATGTGGCCCAGGTGTTCCTATTAAGGATTTTTTAAAAGATAAGATCAACCTTTAAATCAGTGGACTTTGCACAGAGATTACTCTTTGTAACCTTTTGGGCCTCATCTAATCAATTGTAAGCCTTAGTGTAAGGAAACTGAATTTCCCCAAGCAAGAGGAAACTCTCATAGTTGACTGACATTAGACTCAACACGCACTCTGAGTCTGCAGCCTGATGGCCCTCTCTGCAGATTTTGGACACATCAGTCCCTACAATTGTGGGAATCAATTCCTTATAATGCATCTCCCCCCATACAGAAGGGATCTTCTATCAGTTGATGAAAATTTTGTATTCTGCTTTTTTAAAGTGAAACTTTAATTTTTTGTGTGAGTAGTAGTATTATATCCTTCTGAAATATTAACTTATATTAGGTAAGAAGTCAGAAATGAGCTTATGCGTGTGTGACAAAGGCCTCAGGAATTGGCATCTACTAGCGGTCCAGCATCCACATCTCAGTCATCCTGATAACCTTCCAGGTGCAGCCCAGTATCTGCACTTCAAAAGCACTGCCCGGATCCTGATGACCTTCCAGGGAGTCCTGCCCCTTCTACCTGATAAACATCCTTCCTCTAAGGTGGGATGAAGCCAACCAGGCTTCCCCTGTCTGGTAACTTCAATGGGAAAAAATCTCAGAAGGGAATTTTTTTATATTTACATCCAACAAATCCTTTGTTCTGGGAGGAGAAGGAGAGGGGAAGGGAAGGTGGGAAGGCAAGATCCATCCCCTTAAAAACCCCAGCCTGAATGTGCACTTTGCACTCTCTCAGATTCTGTCTGGAGAGGTGCACATCCGTTCTCACAGATGTCACTACCCTAATAAGCCTTGCTATTTTGTTTTCCACTACTCTCTGTCTCACGCCTGAATTCTTTCTTGCACAAAGACAAGGACCCTTTGCTTCTCTGGTAACACTGATACTGTGTCTCATTCCAGACCTTCACTTGATTTATAATAAACTGTTCACTTGTGAAAAACTCATGAAAAAGCTATGCGTGGATTTTAATTTGTTTTCACTAAGATAAAATAATCAAACTTCCTACAAACTTTTTGAAACACCCTCACATGTGGAATCTATGTGGTCCTCTGTGCCTTCACTGCTCTCATCTGTATATGCCGTAACCTCTGTCAATGAAATACTGCAGGAATCTAAGACATTTCCTCCCAAATCCTAAAATCGCAGTACAGTCTTTCTCACCTAATTTTTTTGCTCCATAGCTAGAGTGATCATTAGAAGCATAGATCACATGATTGTTATACTTAAAACTTTTCAGTGCAATCTCCCACTCATTAATGTATGAACATAAAACTGAATAGCTGCCGGCGCCGCGGCTCACTAGGCTGATCCTCCACCTGTGGTGCTGGCACCCCAGGTTCTAGCCCCGGTCGGGGCACCGGTTCTGTCCCGGTTGCTCCTCTTCTAGTCCAGCTCTCTGCTGTGGCCTGGGAAGGCAGTGGAGGATGGCCCAAGTGCTTGGGCCTGCACCTGCATGGGAGACCAGGAGGAAGCATCTGGCTCTTGGCTTCGGATAGGCACAGCATGCCAGCCGTAGTGGCCATTAGGGGAGTGAACCAATGGAAGGAAGACCTTTCTCTCTGTCTCTCTCTCTCTCTCACTAACTCTTCCTGTCAAAACAAAACAAAACTGAATAGTTACTTTGGAATATGACTTGATATTTTCTCAAAAAGGTTGACATACACTTACCATGGGCCCAAGAAATTTCACTCTCAGTATTTATCATAGAGAATTTGAAAACTCATATCCACATAAAATCTGATATTTCTATGAGCTGTGTCTGTAAAAGCCAAAAGCTCAAAACAATTCAATACCTTTCAATGCATAAATGGTTAGACACACTGGAGTACAATCATGGAATGGAAAACCAACCAGCACTAAGAATAAGCTGTTAATACATGCACAACTCTACAAACAGAGCAGCTTCTTACGTTGTTGTAGCTCCTCTTTTATAGGTTTGGCAAATGTATGCTGATGTTTGGGTGAAATGCTCTTCTTGTTTGTGGAAAAGCAACAGTGACTTCCAGGAATTAGGGACCCACTTATTTTCTCTCCTTATGTATTCACTTTCATACGTTGTTAATGGCAATCATAAATTGTCAGGTTACAAAGGGTAGTGGGTTTTACATTTTAAGATATTATAATGAGGGCATAATGAGAATTTTGCTCATATTGAGGGCAGATTTGGTGCCACCTTGGATCCAACTGATTTGAACCTATTCCTTTGTCTCAAATTTTTTGTCTATTTCTGGGTGGGTGGAGCTGAGGTTTGCCAAATTACCACAGAGGTATACCCTGCTATCCTCAGAAGGCCTAATTATGTGAACAATAAACATTTATAAACAATCTGGATTAGTGGGTGGCATTCAAACCAAATTTTGGATCAGGGCCCATTTTACCTCTGCAAGAGGAATGAAACACAAGGTTTTATGTTGAGTGAAAAAGCCAACTGCAAAATGTTATGTGAGGAGTCAGATGGGTTCATAGGTAGTCAGGGTGGTGGTCCCAATAGAATTTGGGGTGTAAAATATTTGCCAAGTTCTTTTCCTTCAAATTATACTTTAAAAAACCCCAAGTGCTGCAAGTTTCTTTGGGTTTTTCCTTCTCTTGGAAGCACCCCTCCATGTCGCTCTGGCTTGATGAAAGATCTCTGCGAGTGAGAACCCAGTGAAAAGAACAGGTCATCAAAGAAGGAGGTACCTTTCTCTGAAGGGAGGACAGAACTTCCACTTTGACTACGACCTTGTCTAAATATGATCAGAGTTGATGAACTCAAAATGCTTCCATAGCCTTGGCGACTCATGACAAGAGCCTAGGGTGATTACGGATGCCATAAACAAGAGTGTCAATTTGTTAAGTCAACAACAGGAGTCACTGTGCACTTACTCCTCATGTAGGATCTCTGTCCTTAACGTGCTGTACATTGTGATTTAATGCTATAACTAGTACTCAAACAGTATTTTTCACTTTGTGTTTCAATGTGGGTGCAAACTGTTGAAATCTTTACTTAATATATGCTAAACTTATCTTCTGTATATAAAGAGAATTGAAAATGAATCTTGATGTGAATGGAAGGGGGGAGGGAGAGGGAAAGGGGAGGGTTGCAAGTGGGAGGGAAGTTATGGGGGGGAAGCCATTGTAATCCATAAGCTGTACTTTGGAAATTTATATTCATTAAATAAAAAATAAATAAATAAATAAATAAAATAAATGACAAAATTATAGCAATATATAAAAGATGAGTATTTGTAAAATGATAGCATGAAGGAATTTCTTCAGGTGATGAAGTTGTTCTAAATCCTGACTCTAGTGATGGTTGTATGCAGCTATACATGTGATGTAGTTTCATGCCGCTACACACACACACAGAGTACCTCTAAAATTGATGAAACTCAGTTGTAGCTTAGTTAGTAGTATTGTATCAGTGACAGCCTGCCCTGGTTTTGGGGCAATTTCTTGCTCCAAATTTGGAGCCATTTCTTGGTTTATATAATATACTTGTGTAGGTGTTATCATTATGGAGAGCTGGTTGAAAAGTGGGAACAAATTACCCCTAAAAGCCTGGAAGGCATTCAAGAGAACACCTACTGAGACTTAGCTGTGCATTGGTCAGCTGTATCTTATCCATCAGTTTGATTTGAATTGGCTGATGTGCACAAAGGATCTAATTTGCCTTAGCTATCTGGAGCAAGTTTGAGCACTCCTTTGATTTTTTATCTATACAGTAGGCTCTTTTCAGAGCCTGCTTACCTCCAGAGGTGTTTTTAGCCAGTTGTATTCTAGATCTAATCACTAGCAAATTTGAAAAACACCCTCCTTCCTTTTCCTAAAGCCCACCTTCTTGGGCCAAGAAAACGTACACTTGCTGTGTAATATCTAAATTCTATATAGAAGTTGACCACTTTGGAACACTTCTCATGACCCATTGAAAGCTGCTGGTGTTATGTCTCCCAGGTCTACATCACTCATATCTGCCATAAATAAACCTTATATTAAAAATTTTTTTACAGTTCTTGTTGTTTCCACTGAAATAACAGGACAGCTCTAATCAAAATAGCCTCTTACTGGCACAAAAATAAACATGTAGATCAATGGAACAGAATATAAAACCCAGAAATCAATCCATGCAGCTACAGAGATCTAATATTTGGCATATAGACAATTTTTATATATTAATTTTCACAACTTCTTGTTAGGTTATTTGAAAAGAAAAACAAAACAAAGATACAAAAAAAACCCTCTCTGGTGTTTTCTCTTCTTATAATAAAATAAGAAATAGACATTAATATTCCAACATCATCTGTCCCTGTCTTCCTCCATAGTCTCATCTCCCATTATTCTCCTCTTTTTCTCACTGAATAGCTATATGACTCTCTCCTGTTAGCTGGAACATGCCCAGCTTATTCTTATCTTAGCAGCATCAAGAAAGTTTTTCTTCCTGTCAGGTCTATTATCTCACTGGGTTTTCATTTAGTATTCAGGGACCTGTACTTAAAAAATAAAATCCTAATGTCATTTGAAGTGCCTGGGGAAGAGAAGGCCTTTGATAAATGCCAACAAGAAACAAATCACATATTTTGATTGGAATCTCACTGAATCTGTAAACTGTTTTTTTTTTTCATGGACATTTTGATGATATTAATTATTCCAATCCATGAACATGAAAGTTTTTTTTTCCATTTTTCTGTCTTCTTCTATTTATTTCTTTAATGTTTTGTAATTTTCATTGAAGAGACTTTCACCACTTTGGTTAAATTCATTCCAAGTTATTTTAAAATTTTTTGTAGATATTGTGAATGGGACTGATCTTACAAGTTCTCTCTCAGTCATGACATTTTCTGTGTATATGAAGGCTATTGATTGTTATGTGTTGATTTTATATTATATCCTGAAACTTTACAAAACTGTCTTAGGAGTTCAAATAGTCTTAGTAGACCTTTTGGTTCCCTAGATAAAGGATCATATCATCTGAAAACAAGGATAATTTCACTTACTTTTGATATCTTTTTCTTGCCCAACGGTTCTGCTAAAACTTCCAGAACTATACTCAATAGCAATGGTGAGAGTAGACATCCTTGTCTGGTTCTGGATAATAGCAGAAATGCCTCAAACTTTCCCTCATTCAATATCATGGTGACTTTGGGTTTGTCATATATTGGCTTGATGGAGTTGAGGAATATTCCTTTTATACCCAATTTTCTTAAGGTTTTTATCATGAAAGGATGCTGTATTTTATCAAATGTTTCTCAGATATAGAAAAAAAGGATGCTAAACTTCATATGTAAACACAAGAGATCCAAATAGCTAAGGCAATCAAATAAAAACAAAACTGGGGGCATCACAGTACCAGATTTCAAGATATACTACAGGACAGTTCTAATCAAAATAGCCTGTTACTGGCACAAAAATAAACATGTAGATCAATGGAACAGAATATAAAACTCAGAAATCAATCCATGCAGCTACAGAGAGCTAATATTTGGCAAATGAGCTCGCATCAGTCCCTGGAGAAAGGACAGTCTCTTCAAAAAATGGTGCTGAGAAAGTTGGATCTCTACATGCAGAATTAAGAAATTAGACCTTAACCTTATACCTTTCGCAAAAATCATCTTAAAATGGATCAAGGATCTAAATCTATGACCTGATACAGTCAGATTATTAGAATAGAACATTGGGGAAATGGTAAGACATTGACACAGGCAAAGATGTCTTGAAAAAGACCCCAAAAGCACAGATAATCAAAGCAAAAATAGACAAATGGGATTACAACAAGCTAAGAAGCTTCTGAACTGCCAAGCAAGCACTCAATATATTGAAAAGGCAACCAGAATGGGAGAAAATAACTACAAACTATGAAACTGATTATTATTAAGATTAATATTCAGTATCTATAAAGAGATCAAGAAACCCAGCAATAACAAAACAAATAACCTAGTTAAGAAATGGGCAAAGGACTTGAATAGGCATTTTTCAAAAGATGAAATTCAAATGGCCAACAGACATGTGAAAAAAGGCCCAGGATCACTAGCCATCAGGGAAATTAAAATAAAAACTCCAATGAGCTTTTACCTCATCGCAGTTCTAATGGCTATGATACAGAAATTTAAAAAGAAAATTGCTGGTGAGGATGTAGAGAAAAAGGCACATTAATCCATGTTGCTGGTAATGTAACAGTATGGAGATTGCTCAGAAATCTGAAGACAGATCTGCCGTATAACCCAGTCATCTCACTTCTGGGGATTTACCTAAGGGAAATTAAATTAGCATATGAAAAAAAATTATCTGTACCCCCATGTTTATTACAGCTCAATTCAAAATAGATAAGGTATGGAATTAACCCAGATATACATCAACTGGTTACTGGATAAAAAAAAATGCAGTCTATAGAATGCTACTCAGCCATCAAAAAGAATGAAATCCTATTTTTAAAACAAGAGCTGCAACTGGACACAATTATACTTAGTGAAATAAGCCAGTACCAAAATAGACAAATATCTATGTTTTACCTGATTTGTGGTAATGAATAGAGTATAAAAAATGTAATGTATATGAGTGAAATTGATATTTTTAGATTTGATTATTGTTTACAGCTCTTGTCTCTACTGTTGAGGAACAGTGTTTTTCTCCTTACTATTTGCTGAATTCTTTACTTAGTGGAGGTTTAAGCTTGTGGTTATAAAACAAACTGAAAGTGTGTCATTATAAAAATTAAGATAGAATAAGAAAGGAAAGAGGGGCCGGTGCTTTGGCTCAGTGGGTTAAAGCCCCAGCCTGCAGTGCCAGCATCCCATTTGCATGCCAGTTCAAGTCCCAGCTACTCCACTTCGAATCCAGCTCTCTGCTATGGCCTGGGCAAGCAGAAGATGAGCCAAGCCCTTGGGCCCCTGCACCCAAATGGGAGACCCAGGGAAGGCTCCTGGCTCCTGGCTTCGGATCAGCACAGCTCTGGCCATTGCGGTCGTTTGGGGATTGAATAAGCAGATGGAAGACCTCTCTCTTTGTCTCGGTATACCTCTCTCTGTAATTCTTTTAAATAAATAAAATAAATCTTAAAAAAAAAAAGTAAGGAAGTAGGAGGGAGCGTGTAAGTGTGGGTGGGAGGGAGGGAGCATTCAGTGGGAAGTATGTTCCTGAATCTTTATATATGAAATACATGAAAAATTTTCACCTTATATAAATAAAAAATTGAACAAAGAAAATAAATAGTAGCACATTAATGTAAATGAAAAAAATGAAATTTTTTTTTATTTATTTATTTATTTTTTTAATTTTTTTGACAGGCAGAGTGGACAGTGAGAGAGAGAGACAGAGAGAAAGGTCTTCCTTTGCCGTTGGTTCACCCTCCAATGGCCGCCGCGGCCGGCGCGCTGCAGCCGGCGCACCGCGCTGATCCGATGGCAGGAGCCAGGAGCCAGGTGCTTTTCCTGGTCTCCCATGGGGTGCAGGGCCCAAGCACCTGGGCCATCCTCCACTGCACTCCCGGGCCACAGCAGAGAGCTGGCCTGGAAGAGGGGCAACCGGGACAGAATCCGGCGCCCCGAGCGGGACTAGAACCCGGTGTGCCGGCGCCGCTAGGCGGAGGATTAGCCTATTGAGCCGCGGCGCCGGCCAAAAAATGAAATATTGTTTACAGTTTTACCTATATTTATATATGTTTAAGATAAAGTTTAAAAAAAAAAAAAAAAACAACAAATGAGGCCAATGTGGGCAGGTAGGGCAGAACTGCGTGATAACATGACAGATGAGGTAGTAAATGATGGCTGAGCTGGATTTAACTCTGTGAACAGCAGCAGAAAAGAGTTCCACACAGAAAGTACTTGCACCAAGGCCATAGAACTGATAGGACGAAGGTGTGGGAGAGAAGACGAGTGTCACAGGTTGTGGGATAATAGTTAGGGACCTGGACAGAGTCAAACCATTTACAATCTTACAGACTAACAAGGAGGATTTCACTGGGGTCTCGTCAATTGCACGCTCCTCCTAAGACTGGCTGTTTTCTGAAATCTCTCTCATAGTAACTCATTCTTTTTGACTGAGAACTCAGCACACAAGGGAGGATATATATATATATATTTTTTTTTTTTTTGACAGGCAGAGTGGACAGTGAGAGAGAGACAGAGAGAAAGGTCTTCCTTTTGCCGTTGGTTCACCCTCCAATGGCCACCGCAGCCGGCGCACCGTGCTGATCCGATGGCAGGAGCCAGGTACTTATCCTGGTCTCCCATGGGGTGCAGGGCCCAAGTACTTGTGCCATCCTCCACTGCACTCCTGGGCCACAGCAGAGAGCTGGCCTGGAAGGGGGGCAACCGGGACAGAATCCGGCGCCCCGAGCGGGACTAGAACCCGGTGTGCCGGCGCCGCAAGGCGGAGGATTAGCCTAGTGAGCTGAGGCGCCGGCATACAAGGGAGGATATTGCACTGATAACTTGATGTAAACGACCTCTGGAACAGGTGTATCAGGGTGGCCTGGATGCATTCTGCCGTGGGAGTCCTGAGAGATAGAAACAAAAACCCTGCAAGACTTCTCACTGGTTCACAGAGACCTCAATGGGGACAGAAGAGCAAAATATTTCCCTATCGGCTGAAGCCTTCCTCCTCTTTGGAGGGCACAGAACTTTAACATGGAACCAATGGGTAGGGAGCAGCCGTCCAGGGCTGTCTGGATATGGTCAGAAGAACCAGAGCTCTCAGGCCAATATGACATGGAGAGTCTGCTGAGTTGCCATAGTGCCTGGGATTTTACATTTCCATAATTGACAGGATACAGGATTCAGTTACTGTTTCGAGTTGCTGAGTGATTGTAAATAAGAACGACACTGGATTTTCCCTATGTTAGCTAGACTGAAGACAATTATAGACACATCTGGTTCTATATGTCTACTTCTTCTGTGGCTTATGTTCCTTGATTGATTTATTTATTTATTTTAACTTTTATTTAATGAATATAAATTTCCAAAGTACAGTTTATGGATTACAATGGCTCCCCCCATAACTTCCCTCCCACCCACAACCCTCCCCTTTCCCTCTCCCTCCCCCCTTCCATTCACATCAAGATTCATTTTCAATTCTCTTTATATACAGAAGATCAGTTTAGCATATATTAAGTAAAGATTTATGTTCCTTGATTTAAAGTCAGTTTCCTTTTACTTTAATTCTTCCTGTCTTTTCTCTTGTTTCTCACCTGTTTCCTCCAATCTCCTCATGCTCTTATCCCTTATTCTGAAAAGAAAAGTTACACAGACATTCAGTAATTCAATGCTTATTGTATATCTTACGGTTCCTAGCTGGACCATCAACCTCAAGTTCCAGAGATCACAGACATTCACCATTTACAAGTATTAGGGTTAGCTGTGCTTTCCAGAATTGCTAGAAGACTCCTTCCTGCAGTCAGTTCTAGGAATATAAACTTCGTCTTGCCTCGTTTATCATCCCACATACTTGTTTTCCAAACCCTTGCTTCTTTAGGTTCTGGGACCTCTGTTGCAATGAATTAAACTCATGACTGTGCCCTGAAAACTACTGGCAGAGAGAGGACATCCCATGTGTGGATTGTACAGACCCTCCAGTTCGCTAGGATGGCCTGGCAGGAGGCCAAAGGCTCACTTTAATGAGTGGGATGTATTTTCTAGTGATTAATCACTTCCTCCATAAATTAAGGAAAAAGCACCTTAGCTGAGGCCAATGAGTTATTAAGAAGTCTTTCAGGAAGTAAATCCTCTCCCTCACTGTTATCTGGACAGTAATGGCATTGTTTAAGTCATAGAGAAATACAGAGCTGCCCTTGCTGAGGCAACAAGTCCTGGATGGCAAATTTTGTTTGTTAAAGTCACAGCAGGAAGAACTTTGGGCCTATCAGGAACTTTAGTCAGCAGCCATATCTCCCCCAGTCCTCCTTTAGCAGAGAATCCTGGGCAACCTGGAAGGGATACAGAATTGGGATTTTTGAAAAGCTGAACTATGGAGAAACAGTGCTTTAGGACGCCTAATGGCGTGAATCAAAATGAGTAATTTCCTCTTAGGTTTGTAGTTGGCCAGAATAGTTGACTGTTGACTGATACAGAAAGGAGAGAGAAAAAGTGGAGAGGGCAGACAGAAATGAGGGGTGCCCAGTTACTTGGTACAGTTTGGACCCTGAGGAGAGAGTGGTTAGGGGAGACAGTGAGGGAGCTATTTCAATGGGTACTCTGTGGGTCTGTTGCCAAGGGAGTGTCAGTGACAAAACACTGTGAGAAACTGGGAAAAGACCATTTTCCCAGTGCTGCAAGGGATCCCTGTCCCCTTCAGGACTGATGGACCTGGGAGCATGAGGGGCTGGTTCCCCAGGCATGGCTACTGGTGACCTCACAAGAACAAGTGGATAGGCATGAGACAGGTCACTGAAGAAAGATTAGAATAGCTAACACTGGCTGGTAGATCTGAGACCCTTAGAGATTCTTGGAGTGCTCTGATGAGACACTTTCTCACTTTGTTTTCCTTTAATTAAACACTATTGAGGAGTTGAGCAATATTAAGTAGAGTTTGGGGCCCTTATGTAGAAAGGGTAAGGCTAAAGTTTGGAGTTCAAGTCCTGCTTGTATGATTAACACAATAGCTGCTTGAGAATTTCTTTTTGTGGGCTGTAATTTTTTTTTATTTGATAGGTAGAGATAGACAGTGAGAGAGAGAGAGAGACAGAGAGAAAGGTCTTCCTTCCATGGATTCACTCCCCAAATGGCCGCTATGGCCGGTACCGCACCAATCTGCAGCCAGGAGACAGGTGCTTCCTCCTGATCTCCCATGTGGATGCAGGGCCCAAGCACTTGGACCATCCTCCACTGCTTTCCTGGGCCACAGCAGAGAGCTGGACTGGAAGAGGAGCAACCGGGACTAGAACCCGGCGCCCATATGGGGTGCGGGCACCGCAGGCGGAGGATTAGTCAAGTGAACCACAGCACCGGCCTGAGGGCTGTAATTTTTTTAATCTTAACATAGAGAATTTGGGGTGAAAGATGTATTAACTTCTTCCTGGGGTCTAAATACTTTTCTATTTCTTAGCCAGAAGGATCCTTGAAAACATTAGAAACATTCATTTCAAGTTGTTCCCATGCTTAAAACTGTCTAGTCACTTCCCATTGCCTATCAAATGTCAGGCTTGGCAATGAAACTCAAGCCTGACTCAGCATCTTCACGTTCTTCTGACCTTGCCCAGGCCTCCCTGCCTCACCTCCTCTCCAGCTACTCCTCCTCAAGTCTCCATTCTCCACTTGCACTGGCCTTTTGTCTGTTCTTCTAATGCTCTACATTATTCTCATCCAAATACTTCTGAACTTGCTCTCCCTTCTACCTGGAAGCTTTTTCCTAGAGACTGTTACAAAGTTCAACTCTTCTCATTATTTAGAAAGAGATCAAACGCTCATCAGAAGGACTTACAAATAAAATGGTAACCCCCACTCAGACATTTTCTCTCACATTTTCTGATTTTAGTTTATTGATAGCACTCCAGATAGTCTGTAATGCTTCTTTGCGCATTCACTCTGACATGATTAGAATTTAAACCTTTTAAAGAATAAGAACTTTGGTTGTCTTGCTCTGCACTTAGAACACAGACTAACCTGTAACAGGTGTTCAAAATCCTTTATTTAACACATCAAGTAAATGAGTAATAAATATCACAGACTCTTAATTATTGATTGGGCACAAAAGTATCTCACAGGCAGTAGAATCTGTAAAGATTTGCACTTGCAAAGGGATCCTTTGTAATTTTAGCTTAGATTTTCATCAAATTGAGATCCAGAAGCAACAAAGGATGGTTTTGAAATCATAGAGGTAACAACAATAATTATTGATCATTTTCTCAAATTAGGCCCTGGGCAAGCTGAAATAGTAATGTTACCTACTTTAATCTTCCACCAAATTTGTCATAGAAATGTTTTACTTCCTATTTTTTTAGATTAGGAAACTGAGGTTCAGAAGGGATAAGTCACTTTTCTGAGCCTTCCATATGGTAATTAGCAGCCTGGGAATCACAAATTAAAAAAATCCAGAGAGAGCCTCCACCCAGAGGTTCACCATAAACTTCAGATTGTTAGTGCTACCCATGAAGAGAATGAGTTTCCTGACATTTTGGGTCTAAGTAGTCTCTGGACCTAAATCCATAAGGAAGCTGAATTTGACTTCTATTTCTAGCAGACAACTGAGAGAAGGAAGGTGTTGTCATTTAGAGGACACATAAAATCAAGGTCCTTGCCACTTACAGTCAATAAAATCTTCATGATGCATTTTCCACGCCGTTCTGGATTAATTCCAGTTGGAGCATTTAGCATTAATGCCTTCAAATGTCCCTAACAGTTTAAGTTGCTTAGTGTATTCCAAGTGTCCTCCTAATTTGTACTATATTACTGACCATGCACTGTGAATGTCAACTTCCTCCAAATTTCTGAAGAGAACACATCCCAAGGAGAAAGGAATAATGTAATCAACATATTGTATTAAGCATGAAGGGTGGAAACTCATGAGGATAGGAAGGAGGGAAGAAGGAGGAGGAAAATAGAAAGGCAGGAGAGCTAAAGAAGGAACAAAATGCTTGTATGTACAGTCATTATAATAATAACCATGATCGTAGTAACAAACATTTATTAAGTTTGAATTCTTATGTTCTAGTACCTATTCAATGAATTTTCAAGTGTTAATTCATTTATTCTTCAAATCAATAATATGAAACTGATAATACTATCCCCATTTGTAGATGCACAAAAAGAAAATTACTAACTTTCCCAGGTCACTGTTCTATTAGAAAGGTAAGAAGAGATTAGAAGCGATAAGCACTGGATTCAGAGTAATCATTTTAAGCAAATGATATAAAATCTGAGGGCACGACCAGCCTTATGTATGTATCCCTGGGGGAGAGATAAGAGAGAGAATTGTTTGCCTGTGTCTACAGTGCTTTAAAGAAATCTCCTATCCTCAAGTATATCACATTCCGGGCTATCGATGATACGGGAAATGTCATAAAAGATACATTTTACTGTGATGACTAAGATACAATTTTCTATTTCAGTACAAACACTGTCTACTTTGTTGTGTATGTTAACTGTGAGTAGCCCTCTACTCTTTTGGGTTATAAAAGTCAATGAGAAAGATGGTGAAGCACCATTATCAGAACAACTGAAATGGACAATCCAGTTTAGGTCACAAGACAAAAGAAGGCTTTCTATCACTTTCTCCACAGAAACAGGCTTCACTTTCACCTAGGGACAAAGGAGAACATGGGGGATGGAGGACTTGCTTAAGCAGGTGTAGTCTAGTCCATTCACTAAATGCAAAACACAGCCAAAGTAGATGCCGAAGGTTTCTCTCTCAACAGAGCAGGTACCAAAGGCCAGGAATTAAAGATAAGTCTCTCCCCTCCTGTTGGGAAAATAGAATGTGGAGCCACAGAGGATGAGAAGCACAGTTTCAGTTTTCTTTTGTCATTCCTGAAAGCCAACAATTAGAATAGCTGGTACTCCTTGTGAAATCCAGTAGCCCTTCTCAACCGACACCATCTAAGAGAAAATAATGAACAGAGACAGAGCAAGAGGTAAGGATGAGTCAGTCTGGTGGAACTGGAGATGTGTTGCTTGTGGATTTCAATAGAAGAGGTCAGAACTGGGAATGAATCCTTGTGTGTACACAGAACACAGCATGAAGATTGGCTTTGACTGTGGTGTATCTGAATGTGATGCTACATACAGGGAGGAAGTTTGAAAGGAGAATTGGGGGAAGTTCTGAATATATCCTGTCTTTAATTTGACTAGTGGCATCTGACTCCTATGTGAAATGAAAACTGAGAGATCACATCACATTACGAATAACAGCTTCAACTGTCATGATATCACATGTTTTTCTAAGAAGTATTCCACATTTAGTTGCCTCTGTTTATAGATATTAAATACATCTATCATAATAATGCAGAGTAGGTAATCTCATTAGTAATTCTCAAGGTATTCAATATAATGCTGTTAATATATTGGCTTCTTTGGGTATCAGGGTACCCAGAAGATAACATGTTATTTCCTAGTATTTCATTGCCAATATGTATTAATCAATTACAGCTAAGTACAAATTTTAAAATGAAATATTCCAAGGTTGTTTATGATAGTGTCAATGGAGACAAAATATGGTAGCATTGTAGATGTCATTAAACATTACTCAGAAAGGACAAGAAAACTATTAAGAATGCAGGAGGCCCAATTTACTTTGTTGAAAATGCACTGAGCTGGGGCTGGAGCTGTGGTGTAATGGGTAAAGCTGCCACCTGCAGTGCCTGCCTCCCATATGGGTGCAGGTTCGAGTCCTGGCTGCTCTACTTCCAATCCAGCTCTCTGCTATGGCCTGGGAAAGCAGTAGAAGATGGCCCAAGTCTTTTGGGCCCTGTACTCTTGTGGGAGATTGAAAACAAACTCCTGGATCCTGGCTTCTTATCTGCCTAGTTCTGGCCATTGCAGCCATCTGGGGAGTGAACCAGTGGATGGAAGACCTCTCTCTCTCCCTCCCTCCCTCCCTCCCTCTCCCTTTTTCTCTCCCTCCCTCTCTCCCTCTCCCTCTCCCTCCCCCTCTCCCTCTCTGCCTCTCTGTAACTCTTTCAAATAAATAAATCTTAAAAAAAGAAGAAAGTTCACTGAGCTTCTCTTTTCTGATAAAATTATTTGGTTTGGGGTATGTATCCCTCCAAAATCTTTGTGTTGGAAATTAAGCCAGAACTTGATGGTATTATGATGTAGGTCTTTATTTATTTATTTATTTATTTTTTGATAGGTAGAGTTACAGACAGTAAGAGAGAGAAAGAGAGAGACAGAGAGAAAGGCCTTCCTTCCATTGGTTCACTCTCCAAGTGGCCGCAACAGCTGGAGTTGTGAAGCCAGGAGCCAGGAGCTGCTTTTGGGTCTCCCATGGGGTTGCAGGGGTCTAAGCACTTGGGCCATCCCCCACTGCTTTCCCAGGCCACAGCAGAGAGCTGGACTGGAAGAGGAGCAACCGGGTCTAGAACCGGTGCCCATGTGGGATGCTGGCACCGCAGGTGGAGGATTAACCTAGAGTGCCACGGCACCGGCCCTGAGGTAGGTCTTTTGAGAGGTAATTTGATTATGAAACTACTGTCCTCATGGATGAGATTTGTGCAATAATTGAAGGATTTGAGTTAGTTTCTTTTGTCCTTCTTTTCTTCTACCATAAGAGGTCATATGTTTGGCCCCTCTGTAGGATGCAGCAACATGGAACCACATTGGATCCAGAGAGCAAACTTATCACACATCAGATCTGCTGGTGCCTTGATTCTGAACTGCTCATCCTCCAGAACTATGATAAATAAATTTATATTACTTAAAAATTACCCAGTCTTTTTTTTTTTTTTTTTTTTTGACAGGCAGAATTAGACAGTGAGAGAGAGAGACAGAGAGAAAGGTCTTCCTTCTGTTGGTTCACCATCCAAATGGCCGCTAAATGGCCGCTATGGCCGGGGCACTGCGCCGATCTGAAGCCAGGAGTCAGGCTTTAATACTTTGTTATAATAGCAGGAAATGACTTTCATTAGATTTATAACTATCATTTGTTGCACAGAGATTTTTCTTTTAAAAATCTATATGCATGTGTTATTTCAAAATTATACATAGTCAAGACCAATGAGTACCACTCATCAGATTAACAGTGTCTCATTGTTCCTCAAAATCACTGATACACCAATCTTTATGAACTCTTTTGGCAGGAAGAGTAAGTTCAGACACAAAGTATCGATAAGTAAATGTTGCCACACTACAAATTAATAATCGTTATTCTCAGGTTTACAAGCTAATAGCATTGAGAATACTAGCTTATCATCTCTTTTCCTTGATTTATGCAAGCAAAAATGAATTAATAGAAAGGGCTTCCCAGTAAATGGATATGTATGCTCTAGATGATCAATGGAATAGAAATGGTGGGTGGGGTGAGGACTATTTTTTTTTTTAAATACATAACTACTAAATCTTCTTGTAGGCTGTAGTTAAAATCAGTTTATTTCAGTAGTTTCTATTTGTTAGTGTTTTAACTCTATTTTTCATTTTCTTCTTTTGTTCATTTACTCCTTCTGCCATAAATTTATAAGATTAGTAAATATGCAGAACCACAGATCTGACATTTCAGATCCTTAGAAACCAACTGGTTCTCAGACAGCAAAACCCTCTAAGAGTTCTAATGTCACACAAAAGTTTGAAGCAGAGTAGAAATTATGACTCAGTTTCTCTGGTGTTGAAGATATTTCTATTATACAATCTTTATGGGTATGTTTGCCTAAATTCAAAGGTAAACATGCTTTAACTTATATGATTGACTCCTATTACAAACCAGAAGCTATGCAATGGCTCTGGGACACAGCTGTAGACATGGGAGATATAAATCCTGATTTGGGGATGAGGTAGGTCATTATAGACATTAAAAAAATTATAAAGGCATTAGGACTCTATTGAAGTACCTGAGACAAATGTAGGAAGAATTAGAGGTATGTATTGCTAGACTTGTGCTGTCTTCAGAATGCAGAATGGAATAGATGGATAAGAGAATAGTCAGAAAGCACAGACAAAGATGGGCAAAATGTTGGATATGGAAATTGTTTGAGAAATACATACAGGATTACTTGGAAGTAGGGTAAGAATAGAGTGAGGAATAGAAATGACTAGCTTCTTTGATAGTGTTGATTTTCACAATGGTAAGACACTATGTTCACTTTTGGTGATGTACCCAAAGAGAAATGTCAAGTCAGCAGATGAATACTAAAGTGTGGACATAAACAATGGAACTATTACACTATGGGCAGTTAATGAAACTTTAATATCAGAGTGTGCTCTAATAGATGAAGCAGGGGTGCTGAAAGTCTGTCCCACAGGGCACAATAAGCCAACAAAGTCATTTGATCTGGCCCTGCCAAGGCAATCGTGGATGCACTGAAAATTCAATAAAGTTATAGCACGCTCATTTTTAAGTTGATAATTTTATATAGCCCATTAATGGTGTTATAAATATCCAAATGGCCCTTGGCAGGAAAAAAAAGTATTCCCCACCCTTGATAGACAATGTTAAGGAAGACAGCCCAGGGAACAAATCTCATAGCGCCGTGAAGTAAAGAATGAAGAAAGAAATTAGGGAGAAAATCCTGCAAAGAAGACTGGGTCCTAGTCACAGAATCAGAGTGAAAAATGAAAGAGGTTAATACTCACAAGTGTTGTGTTTTTTTTTTTTTTTTTTTTTTTTTTGACAGGCAGAGTGGACAGTGAGAGAGAGAGACAGAGAGAAAGGTCTTCCTTTTTGCCGCTGGTTCGCCCTCCAATGGCCGCCGCTGCCAGCGCACTGCGGCCAGCGCACTGTGCTGATCCGATGGCAGGAGCCAGGTGCTTATCCTGGTCTCCCATGGGGTGCAGGGCCCAAGCACTTGGGCCATCCTCCACTGCACTCCCTGGCCACAGCAGAGAGCTGGCCTGGAAGAAGGGCAACCGGGACAGAATCCGGTGCCCCGACCGGGACTAGAACCCGGTGTGCCGGCACCGCAAGGGGGAGGATTAGCCTAGTGAGCTGTGGCGCCAGCCTCACAAGTGTTAATGTCATAAGAAATATAAAAGATAAGAAAGATGGAAGCTGAAAACATTCCAGTGGATTTTTTTAAAAAAAGTTTTTTTGAGCAAGGATTGCAATGTTTTGTGACATTATAGGGAAATGGCTGGACTATAGTGGGTTGAAGGAGCTGTAGCTACAACAGACGTGGAACAGTATTTGAAGAACTTCCTTTTTGAAGGGCAGTACTGCAATCGGGTTACAGGGAGGGCTGTGAGATCCTAGAAAGACATTTGAACTACTTAAAAAATTATTTAGGGGGCTGGCGCTGTGGCGTAGTGGGTAAGGCTGGGCTGCTGCCTGCAGTGCTGGCATCCCATATGGGCACTAGTTCGACTTCAGGCTGCTCCACTTCCAATGCAGCTCTCTGCTATGGCCTGGGAAAGCAGTAGTAGGTGTTCCAAGTCCTTGGGTCCCTGCACCCACATGGAAGAGCCAAAGAGGCTCTTGGCTCCTGGTTTTGTATCAGCCCTGCTCCAGCCATTGTGGCCATCTGGGGAGTGAACCAGTGGATGGAAGACCTCTCTCTCACTCTCTGTGCTTCTGCCTCTCTGTAACTCTTTCAAATAAATAAATAAATCTTCAAAAAATTATTTAGAAGAGTAAGTGAATATAAAAGGGTAGAGAGGTAACCAAGAAAACAAAGTCCAGAAAGGGCAGATAGGTAAGATTTTAAATATGTAGTAGGTAAGATTTTAAACACGTAGATGAAGTGCTTAGCCTTGGAGAGAGAATGCACACAATTCTTACTAAACCAAGAAGGAGGAGTGAATGTGTGCTGATGAAAGCTATATTATAGGTATCATGTCTCCATGCTGAATTTTTTCCTAAGACTTCTATTTTCTTCTGAGCTTTGGGTGAGCAGGTGCTTTGATGATGGGTCGCCATTTACACAGGCAATTCCCTGTGTTCTACCTGTATTGTCCCTCAGTCCTTTCCTTGTGTATAATTTCACACATCAACCAAAATAAATTCTGCAAAAACCTACCTGGAAAGCAGACTAATAGGCAGCAATAAATGCCACACATACCAGTAAGGAATCTTCCTGGTTAGTTTGGCAATAAACTCACTGGAAATTGTTATAAATGCAAGCCCAATACATATATGTAGACTTGAAAGAATTCATGGAGAATACACATTATGAAAGAGTTGCATGAATTTCAAAATTATTTGCCCTAAGATAAACCTATTTTAAGTTTTTAAGCCCCTTATATGTCTTATCTTCCTTTTCAGTTTATTCATTTAAGATTTTACTAAAAGCAGGCTTTCTACATAGTGACTATGTGACTGTATACTCTTCATTTAAACTTTGTGACTCAGAGTTTGCATCAATAATATTGTGAAAATAACAGGTTTAACAGGCATATTGTGAAGAGCACATCAGAAAATACATGGAAGGGTAAGCACGTGGCACAGCACAATAAGCCGCATCTGGGGATGCCTGCATCCTATATTGGCATGTTGGTTTCAATCCCAAGCCAGGCTACTCCTCTTATCCAGGCTGCTGCCAATGCACCTGGAAGACAGTGGTTGATGGTTCAAGTACTTGAGTCCCTGCCACCGTTTGAAAGACCCAGATGGAGTTGTTGGATGCTGGCTTCAGAAGGGCTTACCAGCAGTTCAGGGTATTTGAGAAGTGAACAAACTAATGGAAGATCTCTCTCTCTCTCTCTCTCTCTCTCTCTCTCTCTCTTTCTCCCTTTTTCTCTTTCCCTCCCTCCCTCCCTCCCTTACTCCCTCCCTCTCTTTCAAATAAATACATTTTTGGAAAATCTAGTAAGTACATTTTAGTCACAAGAAAATGAAATATGAGACCAACTACCTTCAATAAAAAAGGAAAAACTTCAGTGGAGATGGGGCTGACACATGGAATTCAAGAATAGGAAATGTGCCAGCTTTGGCAACAAAGGAGTTAGGGACTTCAACATCACCAGGGTTCTCTCTGGGCCTCATAGCTTGTTTGTTTCATAGTTCCTTTATTTTTCCTCCTTTCTATGTAACCCCCCTATCCATTTCTCTGGTCCAAGGAAAGAAAATGCTGTCACTAGTAATTCCAAGGTATCTATTATCTCTCCTTTGGACATGGGGAGCTATGAGAAATTTACATCAGTCCAAAAACTTCATGGGAACAGAATGCTATAATTGCTTTTAGTATCTAACCTAGATCAATCAATTGTGAGAAAGGGTTCAGATAAGTGTGTGTCAAAATTTTGCTTACTCCATGGTAACCATGAAGTTGATGATGGGGATGAGGGTAGGGTAGAGACTGTTTTCCACAAATATGTAGATTTGGACAAGTGAAAGAAAATCAATACATAAACAATGATGGACTATATCAATAAGTGATGCGGTTTAAATATAATTAAATGATTATCTATTATGACAGTATATCATATACTTTGGTACCTGTTTTCCCATCGATTGTCTTTTTCTCCTGCATCAAATGAAATCATCCTTGCTCAAGCTCTTTTTTCACTTTCTCTTTTATCATAGGGTACTGAAAGTGCCCCTCCTTCAAAAATAAAGACCACTCCCACAAGCAACACACACACACACACACACACACAGGAACAACCCAACCCACTTTTTGTATCTTTCTCTGCTTCACAGCCCCCCTTCCATACTCTTCTACCATTGGTTAGGTGTGCTCTTGGAGTGTTAATCTGAAGAACATCAAGTTATTCACAAGGGTAAAAAGAGCACTATAACTCACAAGCCTGCAAAAATCCCAATGATTTTTCTACTTACTTCTTTACTTTAAAAAATAAATAAGTAATAGAGATTTATTGTAATTCAAAAGAAGTAGGAGTAAATTATAAAGCATTCTTGCATACCTGGTCTTAACATGTTGCTTCTTATGTAAACTAAGCTTATTTACTTCCATAAGTTTTTCTTTTTAAGATTTATTTGAAGGGCATAGTTACAGAGAGGCAGAGGCAAAGAGAGAGGTAGGTCTCCCATCCGCTGGTTCACTCCCCAAATGGCTGCAACAGCTGGAGCTGTGCTGATCTGTAGCCAGGAGTTTCTTCTGGGTCTCCCATGCGGGTGCAGGGGCCCAAGGACTTGGGCTATCTTCTACTGCTTTCCCAGGCCATAGCAGTGAGTTGGATCAGCAGTGGAGCAGCCAGGTCTCAGACCAGCACCCATATAGGACGCTGACATGGCAGTTGGCAGCTTTACCCACTACACCACAGTACCAGACCCATTCTGTAAATTTTTGAAATCTGTTGAAGTCAATTGGAATATTCTCCTCTGCCAAAATTTATATACTTCCCTGACTCTTTCAAGTCTCTGCCCAAACAACTGCTCCCCAGAGACAATGTTCTTTCTTCCTGGATAAAGAGTAGTGTTTAGTATTGCCTGTCCTGTTAATTCTTCAGGACGTATATAAGTTCCACAACATCAGTGATCTTGCTTGTTTTCTCGCCATGGTATCCCAAGAACTTAGAACAATTTCTGACACTTAGGAACATGCAAAAATGTTTTTGAAAAAATGCAAACATTAATTCAATCAATCAATAAGAATGTTAGAGAAATTATGTAAAGAAGAAAATGTCTTAAATCCATGATTATTAGCAAAATGACGTAAATTCAGAAGATGCTTGTGGTCGACTCTATCACACCACTGATGAGGACTGAAGAGAACAGCAGTGAAAACACTGTGTATGGCTTTTCTACAGCACGTGTTGCAAACACTGTACAATGAAGCATCATTGCGACCCTATGGGAAGGGAACTGATTTAGTATATGGGTCTGTGAGTCACAGAAAGTTTGATTCCAATTCTGTCCCTCCACCAGGGCCATGACTATGCACTAGTTACTAAATCTCTTGGGTCCCTTCATGAAGGTCAGTAAGAATATCTACCTCACGGAATAGTTGTAAGGCCCAAGGGGACAAAGCTATTCTTTCTGCTTAGACTGTGTAAACCCTTATTTATCAGGTTCTACTATTGCTTTTTGATGAGGGACTTGAGGCTGTTGCTGGAATATGGTGTTTGTCCTTTGGATGCAGTTTCATTTTCCCATAAACATCCCTGCCTTCCAATTTTACACCTGTAGGTCAAGGGAATGGTACAGGAGTACAGACAATGGGGTTCTGCTTCACTCATTCTGCCGGGAAATAGGGAATAAATTGGGACAAGAAGAGTTACAGCTTCTACCATTTTCTGATGTCTTTGGGGAATTTGGCAAAGCTCTTCTCTAATTTTCTGCACTTTAACTCAGGTTGGCACAAAGTGTAGTGTTTTCATGCTGCACAAGAAAGTTTGGGGCTGTTGTTGCCAGTTACATCCGGCAGAAGCTCCCTGGCTGGGTGTCCAGGTTCTGCTTTTGTTTGTTGTTTATCCTACTCAAGACACCATTATTTCCCTCCCCCTCATCGGAAACTCTCTTTCCTAGGTAACCTGATTACATCATTGCCAGATCGCTTTGCCAAAATTAATAGTTCTTTGTTATTTTAGAAGCTAAATTTAATTACAGCAAATAATACATGAATATTTGCTGTGGAAAAATTCTCAAATAGAGTGAGAGTCTGGCTGCTTGCTCACCAAACCTATTTCATTTTCATGGTGCTCTGCCTTACATCTAATTCACTCTTCCAGGTAGTGGCTCCGACTGTGGGTCTGCTTCCTCCTCTGCCAGCTGGAGGCCTAAATTTCAGCCTTTTTGACTTAAGAATCTGTAAACTAGTTCAAAGGGAGCAAGTGGGCTGCCTTGGACAAAGGTTGCCATCTCAGAATGATCAAGAAAAACGTGGAACTGATAAAATTTCCATGAGCTGCCTCTCTAAAGTTATCCTAAGGGTTGGAGGAGATCAAGGAATGAAGGAGACAAAGAAATTATAAAATAATAGAACCATATCCGAAAGGAAAATAGATTTCAGGGAACAGGAGGAAGTTATTCACAATTTCTTCATTCTATGCTACTCCATAAAAATAACTGAAAATTAAGAGGAAAGCACAACAGAATGAAATGGAGAACACTGCAGATCTGTCGAATATTCTGTAGCAAACTGAAAGCAATATAAAGAACAATCGATGAATGGAAGCAATAAAGAACCAAATTACCATAGCTCTGAATTGATAACTGACAGAAAGGAGAGATTTAAGCAAACTCAACAAAAGTATATTAAAAAAATAAAAAAAAGAAACTGATAAGCACATCCCAACATAAGGATAATAAGAGTATACAGGTGAATATAAAACAGAGAATTCATTCAAATATGTAATACAACATATCCTGAATTTAAAACAAATATATTCAAATATTGAAAGACTGGCGTATGGAGGCTTATGATCCAGAAGGTAAGACACTTGTATCCCTCGTTGTGGTATACAGGTTCAAAACCCAGCTCCAGCTCCTGATCCCAGCTTCCTGTTACTGTATGCCCTGGTGATGTCTCAAGTGATCAAATTCCTGCCACCCACGTAGGAGACCCACACTGAGTGCTCAGCTCCAACTTTGGCATTGCCCAGTTGTTACAGGCATTCTGGGGGAGTGATTCAGTGGATGGAAGCTCTGTCTCTCAAAGAAATAAACAAAAAATTTAAAAAGAAAAAATGAAAAAAAGTCATAACATTCAGTCTAAGATATTTAAATTAAGCTACGGAGCATTGAGAACAAAGATATTTTGGAAGAAAGCACTTACCAGATTACAGTACACACATGCATACACACACACACACACACATCAGGTGGGCCTTGGACAGATTTCTGTAGAACAACAATGTCCTGAAGACACATAAGTTGTGACCCTAGAATATTTTAACTACTCAAGGTATTCAAATATAAAGATGACAGATAGGCAGTTCAAAACATGAAATATTCCAAGAAACAAAGCACACACAAATTCTTCTAATTAAAAAAAGTTGATAATCAAACCTTGTGATTTAAGATATTAAGAAAAAGTCCTAGGGCCAACCCTGTGGCATAGTCGGTAAAGCCGCTGCCTGCAGTGCCAGCATCCCATTTGGGCGCCAGTTCATATCCTGGCTGCTCCACACCTGAACCAGCTCTCTACTATGGCCTGGGAAAGCAGTAGAAGATGAACAAGTCCCTGGGCCCCTGTGCCCATGTGGGAGACCCAGAAGAAGCTCCAGGCTCCAGGCTTCGGATGGGCGTAGCTCTGGCCATGACAGTCATTTGGGTGGTGAACCAGCAGATGGAAGGCCTCTCTCTCTGTCTCTCCCACCTCTCTACAACTCAGCCTTTCAAATAAATAAATACATTTTTAAAAAAGAAAAAGTCCTTCAGGTATTGATAAGCTATGAAAAAAAAGGATGGATTAAAGGCAGTGAATACATTTATATATAAACCTACATCAAGCTTTTGTTATAGAACAGACTGTTTAAAATAGTAAAATAATAGTGCAACTGAAAACATCAGGAGGTAAGAGGGAAGAGAGCAGGTGAAGTGTGAGGAGTCTATTTCCCTCAGCTTTCACAGCGGGAGTGAATTCATACCACACTGAACTGAAACTCAAGGTGAAAGAAACATCTCAAGGATTTGCTTTTCTTAATCTATTGTTTTAACTTTTAAGTTATCATTCAAAAATATTCATAATCTCTCTAAAAATGTATTTATTCAAAACACAAAAACTCCTTTAATTTATTCTCTTATTAAATATAATTTAAACTGATACTTTCTATTGAAAAAAACCACATCATTATAAACTATGACATCTTCTGTAGGAAATAATCCCTGTTTAAGCCATCTTTCTAAGTTATGTCCACCTAATACAAAGGATCATTATTTTCTGAGGGGTGTGTCCAGTTTGTTACTTTTGTTTATATGTAACATGTATAAATTTTACAAATGATAAAGTAGAAGTAAAACACATAGTTAATGTTAGTTAACTAACTGTAACTTTATGAATATTTTTTCTCATTTTTAAAATTTCTCCTTTGCTTCTCTCTTAAACAAAAAATATATATATTTAAAATTCTTTTTGTTAACATTCAAAATCTTGTTCCCAGCCTAGGGACAGCCACATTACTACTTTGGTATGTCTCCTTCCAGACTCATTCGATGCATGTTCTAATATACTTCAGTATAGATTCTATTCTTCAATTGTGTTATAATATTTTCATCCTGCTTATTTTGTCCTAATGTTTTCTCTTTTGAATTGTTAAGTTATGAAGAGCTTTACATAGAAGGTAAAGATCTACTTTGTTCTTTGAAGGAGGTAAAATATTTCATAATATAAACATATCACAATTTATTGAACATTTTCCCCATTTCTTGTCGTTTAATTTAGTTTTGAATATTTGCAATTTGAATAAATGCTAAAATAAGCAGCAGTGTGGATGCAGTCATGGTGTATATTTCCCTAAGTTAGTTGTTCTGAAGTGAAAATGATGGATCATTAGGAGCACCAGCTTTTTCCTTCTTGCAAATGCCATCTAATGTGTCTTGACAAATCCACACTCATAATACAATGGTACTTTCTAAATTAAATGCTTCCATTCTCCAATGCTAGTCCATGTACCTAGTCCCTACTTCAACTGACATTCTGCAAATCTAAACAGTGAATCGATGCTGTGATAAATGTTAAGACTCACGTGTGTGTGTATGTGTATGAGCATGTACATATGTGTGCGATTCATGGCTTCAGGGACAACAAAGTAATATTCATGAAATAACTGAGCCATTATATGATGAGTGCTCTATTGCTAAACCTAAGGAAAAAAAATCAGCCCAAGTTTTAGGGTGTGCCAAAGGAATTTAGAATCGTTTTAACAGGAGAGAAAGTGGTCTCAGTGTAATGAGAGCCTGGGCTTTCTTGGAAAATAAAAGCAAAATATTTGTAAAGTAGAGAATGTGATCTCAAAAATATTTTGAAGCCAGGTAGGCAGCAAAAGTTGGTGATATTGGTCAAGGGTCAGGAAAATAGCACTAGAGGGAAGATAATGCCCTGGCCTCATTGTTCATGGACAGTTGGGAGGCTGGAGCAGTGGCACACCGGGGAGCTCAAGACCCACCCACAAAGTAAGCAGTGACCATTGAAATCATTACTGCAGAGGCTGTGAAGAGACCATGTGTCCAGCACGACTTTGCATCAGAAATCCAAATGCAGAGTAACTGTACTTTCTGATTTTTATGTAGTATTTTAATTCAAATTTATGTTTTTAAATACTGTGTAATTCAAATAAAAATTCCACAGTGAGGAGCTCATCTTTATTTTGAGTTTCAAAACTGAAATTCCTGTATACCAGGAGAACTGGGACAGTCGGCCAATCTGATTATAAAATCTTTCTGGGGTAAATCCAGCCCAAGGGCTACATTTTGTAGCTCAAAAGAATAAAATTCTTCATTTCAAGGAAGCATCGTGGTTTTCTTTTTCTATTATGAAGTGCTTTTAGAGGTTAGTACTACAGAGTGGGCATGAAGAGATTCACAGAAGCAATACCTCATGTGCCCATTGTTTTACAAGAAATAAGAATTGTACTTCTGAACAACCACCTGGAAACTTCATTGGAACATGAAAGCTATTCTGTATCTTCCAGAAGCCAAAATTTCCCAGGCAGTTAGTTGGTTGATAGTAGAAATAAGAACAAGAGGTAGGTTGCTCCCAAGTCAATCAATGATGCTCTGTACAATAATATTTTCCAATTACACGGAGACTTCAACAAATTCATGGGAAATACATATTATGAAAAATAATATGTGAGTTTCAAAAATATTTTGAACCAAAAATAAATTATTCATTAATTGAATATCCCATTAATTTTTGAGAGAATCTTATATTATGTGCTGCTAACTTGGAATCCTTCTTCCTTGCCTCTGTTTCCTCCAGTGTAGGATATCTCACTCTGCATTCTGATTCAAAAGTACCACCAACTACCAGCTGTTAGGTTTCTCCTCAACCCCAAAGATGCAGAGGAACAATAAGTATTATTTTTGATGAGAACAAAATTCAGCCCTCCTATCTAAAGATTCGAGTTGCACTGATCACCATAGTAACTAGACAAAAATATAATTTGGATAATACATTTGAAAATGATGTGGCACAGAGGCCATGCCTGAGAGGAACAGATGAAAGAAGAGGGAGCAGGAAATCATAAAATTTTAGGCCTTTATAGAATAATGCAAATAATTAACTTACAGAATACTAGAGTTGTTTCATTAAGAGTTCATTTTGGAGTAGAAGGAACTGAGATCCAGAGAGGTTGTGTGACTTCTCCATGGTTACTCAAAAATTGAAACTGGGGCTTTAAATTCTCTCTCCTAAGTGCAGTACTTTAAAAAAAAATGAACATTTACCCTTAAAGGCAAGATAAACTGATTTAATGACATATGGTCTTTGCTTTTTCTCAGAAACACATTGAGTATTATTGTATATTATACTTTGTTTAGTTTTATTCCAAAAACCAACTTTGACATAGGAGTTTCACTTACAAAATGATTCTACAACATATTGGTATGGAAGTGGGGGAAGATCTAAGTCAGAGCAGGCAGTCAAGGGAAGATGGTTGTTAAGCCAGGTACCATAGGGTGCACAAGTCTTAATCCCTCTGAGAACTCTTGAAGCAGTGCAATATGTGTGTCTCAAAGTTTTTTCACCCAGAGAATAAGAAAGCACCTGTATATTACTACTCACTTGTCTGTTGTTTAAGGTTGCTCCTAGAAGGTTGCTGAGCTTCTAGAAGGTCCAGCATACCGAAGTTGTAGGCACAGCAGCAGAATGACCAGAGAACCCTTGAAGCAAACACAGGCGTATGGCTGTACTTGGCAGGCAGTATGTATTAGAAAGCATAGATGTTGGGTATGACAGCATCTGGGACAGTCTATCTCCTGTACCACACATCTCAGCACCAAGTTAAATTTGTATCATCTTGTCACTGATGGGGAAGGGATTACAGTTTATGCTGTTGCATTTGTTTCTAAGGCATCCACTCCTATACAATCCCCCCACCGACCATCCTTAAGTCCCTCTCAAACTTGTACAGTACTTTGGCTCATCTTGATAGAATAGCCTGTGGCATAAACCACATAAACCAGATCTATATCCCTATGGGGCATGATGTATTCATTATGCTCTCATCAAGATCTAGTTGTTCTATTGCTCATTCTTGGTTATTATTGGGGACAGAAGTACAAAAATAGAACCCAATGAATGCCCTAAATTACAAATATATATCTTCTTTTCCATTATGTAGCAACAACCAGATCTCTTCATGATAATTAACAAGATTACCACTACTGGAATAGCTACTACTTCCTTTGCCTACATATAATAATGACTATAAGAGACCAAATGACCAAAAACATCTGTATTCTTCAGTTTAATAGTACTTTTATTTTGTTCCTAGCAGAAGCATTATCATCTTGGAAAATTGCACTTAAAATACTATAGAGAACAAGGTCAATAAATGTACTCCTAGGGTTATGATGTGGATCCATTCTTAAAATCACTTTTCTGTTATCCCCACACATGTGTTTTATCTATTGAGCAAATTACCTTATAGAACTACTATTGTTTCGTGATCTAAAACAAAATTTTTAAAAAGAGAAACACCTTAACCTCACAGAATCGTCTGCATCTGGAGACCTGGATATCCATTCATGAGGTCATTTCCATATTCTTTTAAGCGGTAATATCTGAGAGATGTGGTATATGGTAAAATTTCTTGATCATTTGCATTTTGTTGTACCTGCTCCACAATGAAATGGATGTGTATACTCAGCAAATGATGCATGGCTCCAATCATTTATCCACTTGATTTCCTATAGTCAGGTGCTTGGTATACACAAAACTAGGTAGCATAGACACTGTTTGCCTCATTCATTTATTTATTCATTCATATGTCCCTGCATTTTTCATTTATTTAAGTGTAACATGCATAGCATAGCAAACTAATCTTATGTGCACAGTTCAATGAAATCTTATGTAATTACCTGTGTAAACACCAAAACTTAAAGATATACATGATTTCAGAACCCCAGAAATTAATCTTCTAAAGCATAGACTATTTTAACCTTTTCCTTAGCATCATGTAAGCAAAGGGATGTGTTAGGCACTGGTTTTGTTTCTGGCTTCTTCTGCTGAAAGAAAGTTTGTGTCATCCGTGTTACTATGTTTATAAGTAAGTTGTACTAGTGATAGCTATGCAACAACTTCCTCATTCCATTGTTGATGGACATTTGTAATATTTCTAGGTTTGGGCCATTGTGAATAAGTTTATACTCAAATTTTGATGGATTTATAAACTCAATTCTCTTGAATATGTTCCTAAGGGTGGAAATGCTGAGCAATAGTATAGGGGTTGTTTACTCTAATGAGGTCCACAAGAGTGAAGTAAGTTACACTCCCAGCAATGTTTGACAGTTCCAGTTGCTCCCATTTATGTCAGCATAGACATTGTACATCTTTTTATTTGACTTAACAGGTAGTCTATTGTGATACTACATTATACTAACATTTGCATTTCCATCAAGAGTAGTGATATTGAGCAACTTGCTATATGCTAATTAATCATTTGATTATCCACTTTTGTGAAAAGACTGCAAAAATTTCCCCATGCTTTAATTAGGTTGTTTGCTTGTAACTTGTGTTTGAATATCATTTAGGTATGTGGATATAGGTATTGTTAAATAAATTCTCTAAGTCTATGGCTTACCTTTTCACTTTCTTAAGGACATACTTTGATAAACAGGTATACCTAAATGACAAATAGATAATAAAAGACAAACATATTTGAGAACACCTGCTTATCAGAATAGATCCTTAAGAAAGGGAAAAGGCTTTATAAAGGGTATGAGGTTCAATCTACCTAGTTATCTACTTTTTTTTTTATCTCTTTCTCTCCTTCTCTCATCCCTAGTCCTTCCTCCTATCTCTTCCCCTCCTCATTTATTCTTAATCAAGTTTATCATGATTTATTTCTTACAAAAACTTTAAATTTTTAAAACCTTGATGCTGTTTTATCAGTTTTATCAATTTTATTCATTTCCATCTCACTTTTTCTACTTCCTTTGCTTTGATTTTCTTTTCTTTAGGTCTGTTCCACCACTGGAATCTGAGCTCTTCAATATTCAAAACTTATTTTATTTTCAACATGCATCCATTCATTTGAAAGGCAGAGTTACAGACAGACAGACACACACACACAGACACTGAGATCTTTCAGCCCCCGCCCCCCAACCAAGGACCCAAACAGACAGAGGTGGGCCAATCCGAAGCCAGGAGCCCCGAGCTTCTTCCAGGCCTTCCACATGTGTACAGGAGAACATGTACTTGGGCCATCCTCTGCTGCTTTCCCAGTCACACCAGCAGGGAGCTGGATTGGAAGAGGAGCAGCTGGGAGTCCAACCAGTGCCCATATAGGATGCCAGCTCTGCAGGCAGTGGCTTTACCTGCTGTGCTGCAGTGCTGGGTCCCGTTTATTTTTTGAATTTTGACTAGAACTTCTGTTTTTTAAGTTTCATTCATGTATTTTTAAGTTTTATTTATTTATGTATTGGAAAGACAAAATAACAGGTAAAGTGAGACAGAGAGACAGAGACAGAGAAGGTAAAAGAGAGACAGAGTGAGAGAACTCTTCCATCTGTTGGAAGCAGTTGGGTCTGAATAAGGAGCCAGGAACTCCAGCCAGGTGGGTCTCCAGTTTGGATGGCAGGAACTGAAGTACCTGGACTTTCATCTGTTGCCTCTCTGGCACATTAGCAGGAAGTTAGGTGCAAGAGGAGGTAGGACTCATGCCCGGGCACTCTGATACGGGATATCAGCAAACAAGCAGTGACACACTGCTATGCCAACACTCTGTCCCTAAAAATTTCTCTACTAATCACTGATATAATTTTCACAATATTTTACTGTGATCATTTGAAATACATGATGGTGATCAAAGAGTTTTTTATTGTTCAAGTCATATTCATCATTCATATATATATATATTTAAAGATTTTATTTATTTATATGAGAGGTAGAGTTACAGACAGCGAGAGGAATACTGTAATCAATACACAGTTATTCTTAAGTGCTGAAACTTAACTGAAAAGTGATCCCTGTTAATATAAGAGTGGGAATAAGAGAGGGAAGAGATGTGCAATTCGGGACATGCTCAAGCTGACTTACCTCAAACGGTAGAGTTAGAAACATACCAGGGGATTCCAATTCAATCCCATCAAGGTGGCATGTACCAATGCCATCTCACTAGTCCCAGTGATCAATTTCTGTTCACAATTGATCATAATGATAGGACTAAGAACCAAAGGGATCACATAAACAAGAATAGTGTCTGCAAATACTAGCTGATAGAATCAAAAAGGGAGAGAACGATCCAACATGGGAAGTGAGATACACAGCAGACCCATAGAATGGCAGATGTCCTAAACAGCACTCTGGCCTCAGAATCAGCCCTTAAGGCATGCAGATCCGGCTGAAATACCCATGAGAGTATTTCAAGCATGGAAAGCCAAGACACTCTGGGGGAAAAAAAAAATCTAAATGAAAGATCTCCGTGAGTGAGATTCCAGTGGAAAGAACAGGTCATCAAAGAAGGAGGTACCTTTCTCTGAAGGAAGGAGAGAACTTCCACTTTGACCATGGCCTTGTCTAAATATGATCAGAGTCGGTGAACTCAGGGGGCTTCCATAGCCTTGGCAGCTCATGACAAGAGCCTAGGGTGATTACTGATGCCATAAACAAGAGTGTCAATTTGTTAAGTCAACAGCAGGAGTCACTGTGCACTTACTCCTCATGTAGGATCTCTTTCCTTAGTGTGCTGTACATTGAGATTTAATGCTATAACTAGTACTCAAACAGTATTTTTCACTTTATGTTTCTGTGTGGGAGCAAACTGTTGAAATCTTTACTTAATTTATGCTAAACTGATCTTCTGTATATAAAGAGAAATGAAAATGAATCTTGATGTGAATGGAAGGGGAGAGGGAGTGGGAAAGGGGAGGGTTGCGGGTGGGAGGGATGTTATGGGGGGGGGGGGAAGCCATTGTAATCCATAAGCTGTACTTTAGAAATTTATATTCATTAAATGAAAGTTAAAAAAAAAACCATAGCAACTGCCAATGTGGATAATGATTTAAGAGGGTAGAGAGACTAGAGGAAGGAAGACCAACAGTTGCAACAGTTTAAGAAACAGAATACTAGAACTGATCTGAGGTAGCAATAGTAAAAACTCATGACAAGAGCCTAAGGTGATTACTGATGCCATAAAGAAGAGTGTCAATTTGTTAAGTCAACAACAGGAGTCACTGTGCACTTACTCCTCCTGTAGGATCTCTGTCCTTAATGTGCTGTACATTGTGATTTAATGCTATAACTAGTATTCAAACAGTATTTTTCACTTTGTTTTTCTATGTGGGTGTAAACTGTTGAAATCTTTGCTTAATATATGCTAAACTGATCTTCTGTATATAAAGAGAATTGAAAATGAATCTTGATGTGAATGGAAGGGGGAAGGGAGAGGGAAACGGGAGGGTAGCGGGTGGGAGGGACGTTATGGGGGGGGGAAGCCATTGTAATCCATAAACTGTACTTTGGAAATTTATATTCATTAAATAAAAGTTAAAAAAAAAAGAAAGAAAGGTCTTTTATCCACTGGTTCAAACCCAATGGCTGCAATGGTCGAAGCTGCACCAATCCGAAGCCAGGAACCAGGTGCTTCTTCCTGGTCTCCCATGTGGGTGCAGTGGCCCAAGGACTTGGGCCATCTTCTACTGCTTTCCCAGGCCATAGCAGAGAGCTGGACTGGAAGAGGAGCAGCCAGGACTAGAACCGGTGCCCATATGGGATGCCGGCACCACAGGCAGATGATTAACCTACTGTGCCACAGTGCCGGCCCCTTACATTCATATATATTTTAAAGATTTATTTATGTATTTGAAAGGCAGAGTTACAGAGAGAGAGAGAGAGAGAGAAAGAGAGAGAGAGGGAGAAAGAGAGAGAGAATGAACATCTTCCATCCACTGGTTCATTCCCCAGATGGCCACATTGATCTGGGGTGGGTTAGGCTGAAGCCAGGAGCCAGGAGTTTCTTCTGGGTCTCCCATGTGGGTGAAGAGGCCTAAGAACTTGGGCCATCCTCCATTGCTTTCACAGGCACATTAGCAAGGAGATGGTTTGGACATGGAATAGCTGGGACTTGAACCAGTGCCCATATGAGATGCCGGTGCTGCAGGCCATGGCTTAACCTGCTGAGCTATAGCACAGACCCCTCAGCATTCATATTTTACTATTAACATTTCACTATATTTGTCTGATGCCTCTCCAAAATTCACAAAGTTTAAATTTTATCTTAACAGTATTGTAGTTGGGGCCTTTAAGAAGTGATTAAATCACTAATGCTTTTTACTCATGAATAGATTAATGTTGTAATCTCTGAGTTTCTTATCTTGACCACAGTTCCTGATAAAAGGAATAAGTACTGCACCTTTGCTCTCTGTTTACTCCTCTCTCGGGGTTAGGACACAGCACAAGGACCTTGCTAGATGTTGGTGCTAGGCTCTCAAAATTCCCAGCTTCCAAAACATGAGCTAAATAATATGTCTATTGTTTATAAATTTCCCAGTCTGTGGTATTTTATTATAGCAGTAGGAAACAGACTAACATCAAATAATATTCCTCCCTCCGTTCCTTCTTTCCTGCACAAGGGTACTTCAAACATTTATGGAAAAATGAACATAAGCATTTTTAATACCTAACATATGTTATCTTCATAACAAATTATTACTATGTCTTATTTTCCATGCATTTGAAAATATTTTGAATACATCTGTTCAATATCTCTAATAAAATCAGCATTAGTAAAATTAACTAGCATTTGCTATTTATGTATTTTTTCCTTTCATACAAAATTACATTAAATAAAATACAAAATCTTTGGATTATATTCACTGAACTCTGATAAATGCATACAGATATGCAACCTAAACCCTACTGAGATATGTAGTATTGCTATCTAGGTTTTTTCCAGTTTGAAGCTTTTATAATTAAAGGTAGAGGGTGGACACGTGGGCCAGGGTTTAGGCTGCCACCAGCATGCCATATTGAAGGGTCTGGGTTCAAGTCCCAACTACGCTTCTGATTCCAGCTTCCTACTTATGTGCAGCAGGGGAGGCAGCTGGCTACTCCAGTACTTGGCTCCTTGTTACCCACATGGGAAACTTAGATAGAGATCTGGGCTCCTGGCTTTGCCCTGGTGCAGCCCCAGCTGTAGGAGACTTTTATGGGAGTGAGGTGGCAAATGTAAGATTTCTCTCTGCCTCAGTCTCTCTGATTATCAAATAAATAAAAATTTTTAATATTTAAAGGTAAGATGTAAATTACTCACAATTACTTTATATATATATACAAAATTTATTTGACAGGTAGAGTTATAGACAGTGAGAGAGAGAGACAGAGAGAAAGGTCTTCCTTCTGTTGTTGGAGGATTATCCTAGTGTGCCACGGTGCTGGCCCCTATTTTTTAAGATGTATTTATTTATTTGAAAGTCAGAGGAGAGGGAGGGAGGCAGAGAGGGAGGGAGAGAGAAAGGTCTTCCATCTGCTGGTTCACTCCCCAATTGGCTGCAATGGCCAGAGCTGCGCCAATCTGGAGCCAGGAGCCAGGATCCAGGAGCTTCCTCCCGGTCTCCAATGCAGGTGCAGGGGCCCAAGGACTTGGGCCATCTTCTACTGCTTTCCCAGGCCATAGCAGAGAGCTGGATCGGAAGTGGAGCAGCTGGGTCTCAAACCGACATGGGATGCCAGCACTTCAGGCCAGGTCCTTAACCTGCTAAGCAACAGCACTGGCCCCCTCACAATTACTTTTATAAATATGTTTTCATCAATCTTCCTTTTTTATTTTATTTTTTAGAGATTTACTTATTGGGGCCGGTGCCATGACTCACTTGGTTAATCCTCCGCTTGCGGCGCTGGCATCCCATATGGGCGCCAGGTTTTACTCCAGGCTGCTCCTCTTCCAGTCCAGCTCTCTGCTATGGCCTGGGAAAGCAGCAGAAGATGGCCCAAGTGCTTGGGCCACTGCACCCCCATGGGAGACCAGGAAGAAGCGCTTGGCTCCTGGCTTCGGACTGGCGCAGCGCCGGCCATAGCAGCCGTTTGGTGGGTAAACCAATGGAAGGAAGACCTTTCTCTTTGTCTCTCTCTCACACTAACTCTATCTGTCAAATAAAAAAAAAAAAAAGATTTACTTATTTATTTGAGAGGCATAGTTATAGACACAAAGAGCAAGAGAAAGAGAGATATATTACATCCAGTGGTTCACTCCCCAAATGGCCTCAATGTTTGGAGCTGGGCCAATCTGAAACCAGGAGCCAGAAGCTTCTTCTGGGTCTCCCACATGGGTGCAGGGGCCCAAGCACTTGGGCTATCTTCTACTGCTTTTCCAGGCCATAAGCAGAGAGCTGGACTGGAAGAAGAACAGCCCATATGGAATGCCAGCCACAGTGCCAGCCCCTTCATTGATCTGAAGTCATCACCTGGAAATTGAATGCAACATGTGTATTGAGTTTCGTAAGAAAATGCTAGAGGGGCCAGTGCTGTGGCACAGCAGGGAGAGCCACTGCCTGCACTGCCGGCATCCCATATGGGCACTGGTTTGAGTCCTGACTGCTCCACTTTTGATCCAGCTTTCTGCTATAGCCTGGGAAAGCAGTAGAAGATGGCCCAAGTCCTTAGGCCTCTGCACCCACGTGGGAGACATGGAGGAGGCTCCTGGCTCCTGGCTTTGGAACGGCACAGCCCCGGCCATTGTGGCCATCTGGGGAATGAACCAGCGGATGGAAGACCTCTCTCTTTCTCTCTCTCTCTGCCTCTCCTTCTCTCTCTGTATAACTCCGAATTTCAAATAAATAAATCTTTAAAAAAAAAAAAAAGAAAATTCTAGAAAAGTTTCCCAAGTGGAGATTGGACATAGCATTTAACATCTTCTTCTACAGTATTTGAAAATTTCAGTTGTCCCACATCCTTGCCATCATTTGTCACATATATAATGGCCAATTATCATAGTATAAGCATTAATCACTAGGAAGCTACATATTAAATGAGACACAATGAAATGCAACAATATCTCCTACTGCCTCAGAGGAACCGAAATTTAAAAATCTATTACATCTTTTTAGAAGCCTATTCTTTGTCTGATAATATTGTAATCATACTATATTTCTTTTTTTAGTTCTTGATTAGTGTGTAAATTTTATGTCCTTTTAACTTCAATTTTGTCTTTTAAAACTTAAAGCATACTTCATTTGTAAGTATAGATGGAATGAACACTGTGAAATCTTCCTCTTTAGGAGTTTCATTTCATTTACATTTAGGTCAAATTCGCAAATATTTGGTGTAGCTATATCACCTTACTATTTAAACTTTTTAATTTTTGCTTCTCTTAATTACTCATCTTCTTTTAGATTGACTATTTTAATAACTTTATCTTATTCACTATTTGTCTTTTAGTGGGTTGTTTGAAAATTACTTGAAAATTCATCTTTAATGTATGTAGTCTGATGTATATAGTCCATCCTTACATTTTTTAAAAAATCCATCTTTACTGTGTATGGATCACATGTTTAAAGCTCTGATGTTGTTCTGTTACTATCATGGGATGTGCTGTCACTCAGAATTCTGTTTTAAGCTCCTCCAGAGTTTGCTGCTTTTATTGCTATAAATATTCAATAGTTTCATATTTCCTGATATGTATTTCTCATGTTTATTCTTGCATACTGAAAAGGGAATATAATCCTACAGGTATGAAAAAGAAAATAAAAATCTTTATGTTTTAAAAACTTATGCCAGTATTTTTACTACATTAAGATACTCAAAAAAAAGTCCAAATCTGACAGTAAAATTAATAAAAGATTCTTACATATGATAATTGAAAGAGTTATTACAAAAGTAAATATCCCCCCAAAACTTTAAATCCATATAAATTCATTGGTGAGTTTTTCCAAATATTCTAGAAAATAACATTATTAGTCTTGAACAAACATTTCAAAAGACTTTTAAAAACAAAGCAGTGAAAATCTCTAACTTTCTTTTTTGAGGCCAGCATAGTTCTGATTGCAAAGCCTGACAAGAACATTACAGGAAAGGAAATTGCGGACGATACCGGGAATGCTAACCAACGTCATAAGACAAACAAATGAAAGAGAGAGGACACATGGGTTGGAAAGGAAGCAATAGAACTGTTACTGTTCCCAAATGCATTATTCTTTTGTATCAAACAAACAAAAAAAAAAGAAGTGTAATAAAATTAAAGTTAATAGGCCGGTGCCGCGGCTCACTAGGCTCATCCTCTGCCTTGTGGCACCGGCACACGGGGTTCTAGTCCTGGTCGGGGCGAGCGCCGGATTCTGTCCCGGTTGCCCCTCTTCCAGGCCAGCTCTCTGCTGTGGCCAGGGAGTGCAGTGGAGGATGGCCCAAGTGCTTGGGCCCTGCACCCCATGGGAGACCAGGAGAAGCACCTGGCTCCTGGCTTAGGATCAGCGCAGTGTGCTGGCTGCAGCGCGCTGGCCGCGGCGGCCATTGGAGGGTGAACCAACGGCAAAGGAAGACCTTTCTCTCTGTCTCTCTCTCACTGTCCACTCTGCATGTCAAAAAAAATAAATAAATAAATAAAATTAAAGTTAATAAGTTAATTCACTTAATAATGTCCCTGCTTCAAGATCCTCATATAAGCACATTTTACTCAATAACCTATAAACAAAAGGTGAGAAAAAGATAATAAAAATTGTGCTGAAGAATACTTTAAAATATTTTTTACTTTTGAATAGTTTTATATTTTCCGAAAAACGGTAGTTGTGAAGGTATTACTGAGTTCTCCTATATGCTGTACACTGCTTCTCCTGTTATTAACATATTCCCTTAGACTGGTGTATTTGTTACTATTATTCAGCCAATGTTGAAACAATATTATTAACTGAAGTTCACATCTTATTTAGATTTAGATTTTGAAAAAGTTAGTTTGCTTTTTCTCTTGTAGAATCCAATCTAGTATACCTCATTCCGTTACTTTTTTAATATATGTACTTATTCCACATTCGAAGTAATTCATAATGTAAAACTGCAACATTTTTAAAAGACGAAAGAATTTGTGGTTTTATTGCACTATCAAAACAGACACCTGTCATTTCTTATTTCTTCTTAGACTTCTCTGGGTGGCACTAGATGGAAGATCTATCTCTCTGTGTCTCTCCTTCTCTCTGTAACTCTTTCAAATAAATAAATAAACCACTAAAAATGCAAATACTTCCAAAATTAACCCATTATAACATAATTCAAATAAACTTCCCAATAGTTTTCCCAAAAATTGATCAGCTGTTTTAAAATTTACATGAAAATGAAAGGGCCAAGAATGAGCAAGACAAGTTTGAGGAAGGGTGAAGCTGATGGACTTTCACTGCAGACATGAGTAATTTTAAAAGTCTTTAGTAATAATTCAAGGTGACCTTGGCATAAAGGTAGAAAAAATGAACAGTGGATTAGAGTTTCTGGAAATGAATCCATGATTACTTGGTAACATGATTTATAATCAAGGTGGAAAAGGGTGGTCTTTTGTATAATGAGGCCATACAAGTTAGATAACCATATTGGGAAAATGATGAATTTGGATATTCATTGCATAGCATATTTAAAAATAAGTGCCAGATTGCTAAATTAAGAAGGACAAATAAAAGCTCTAGAGGAAAGCCAAGGAAAAAAACTTTATTACCTTGGAGTTGACTAGGTTTTCTCAAACAGTGACATGTGAATACTAATCAAAAAAGCAGAAAGATAAATCATGCAATATTAAAATTTAGAACACTGATTAAAATGAACAAATAGAAAATGGAATTCTGAGGATTAATAAGACACAAGTGATATATTGAAGTAATCATGTTTATCATTAGGACCTAAAATTCAATAAGACAAACACACAGATATTTTATAGAAAAATGGATAGAAAATATGATTAGGCACTTCACAAAATAAGATACACAATTTTTCACTAAAAGTATGAGAAAGTACTCAGATTCATTTATCTTTACAGAAATGTAAATTGAAGCTATAATAATTTAATGCTACAAACATTGGAAGCACTAAAATGTTGGAAAACATGGAACATATAAAATTTGTATTAAAATATCAAGTGAAATTCTTACATATTTTATAGTGGGAGGATAAATTGGCAGTATCTACTTTGTCTACTCAAGTTGGATACATACGTTCTCTAGCAACAGTATCATTCTTAGTTCTATATCTAATAGAATAGTGTAAAAAATTCTAAAATGGGACATGCATAGCGACTTTATGTTAAAAAACACTTTTTTAAATTAGTTGATTGATTGATCTGAGGAGGAGTGATGGAGACTGAGAGACAGACAGAGAGCGATCCCATCCACTGATTTGTTACTGCAGTGAGTACTCTACTGGGCCAGAGCCAAAGACGGGAGCTAGAACTCAGTCCAAGACTCCCGTGTGCATGACCTGAACCCAGTTACCTGATCTATCCCCACTGCTTCCACGGGTTCGTAGTAATAGCAAACTGGAGCTGGGAGACAAAACCAGGAATCAAACTCAGATAATTTGATATGGGAGGCAGACATCTTAACCACTAGTCTAAATGGCTAATTCAGTGGCTCTAATTTGAATGGGCAAAACTGGAAATTATGTAAATTCTAATTAATAGTTGAATGTGTAAAACAATTGTGTCTCACTCACAAATAGAATACACTGCAGCAATGAGGATGAATGCTATATGAATCATGCTATCATTGGGACAATCTGTATCTTACAAATACAGTGTTAATTGAAAGAAACCAGACGGAAAAGAAAATAAAATTCCATTTACAAGACAAACAAAACAGGCAATACAATACATACTGTTAGAAGTCAAAGTAGTGGTTAGCTCTGGGGGATGGTGACAGGTGACAGGTGAATAGAGCTTCTGGGTATGATGTGGGCAGTGAGTTAAGTTTCTCAATCCAGGTTCTTGCCTCCCACAGACATAAAAATAGGAAGTGTAGACTGGTATCGTGTGCAAATTGGAACACTGTGCATTTGGCAGTGAGGGAATAAAGGTGCATTCAGTGGGATGCCCCACATAGAGAAACACCCGAGATGAGTGGGTCAAAGAATTGCCAAAAGCTAGAGAGAAAAGACAAACCAAAATCATGCTATAATTGGGAAGCTCCATCCAAGAGCAAGAGAGTGGGAGAGTGGGAGAGTCCATCTGAGCTCCATAGCCAAAGAGCATACAAGAGCCCACACATCCCAATGTGTTCTGTGATATAAGGAAAAAAAATGTGAGTGGTACCTCTATGAGAGGTCCACAGTAGAAAGAAAGTTCTCTTCCCCGTCCACCTCTTTTTATAAGCAAGGCAGTGGTACCCCAACAGGACACAAAAACAGGGTGAAGGACATCCTGGGGAGGAGGGATGTATCAAATAAATATTTAAAAGCAGACAACATCATTTTGCAGGGATACAAGAGTTCTAGCTTGCCTAAAGTTTAACTAACTAGTTATATCGTACTAGCTACTATTAATACTATTAATCCTCTATCTCTTTTTCTCAACAGCTTTAGTTTCAACAATTCACTAAGCTGCAATGCTTGTGAATTATGTACTGTCCTTCAATCATATGAATTGTCAATATTTTTAGACACACAAAACTCCCTTTTTCGCTTAAACTCCCATTTTTGCTCACAGCTGTGCAGGTATACAGGTACCCAAGTTCCTGCTACATTAGACCCATCAATGGCTCTTCCACACTGGTACCACTCTGTCCTCCTTTTCTGTATCACTGACTTTCAGAGTTTTGTTTCCTGCCTTTCATTTACTCCATGTCTTAAAATCTTCAAAGAAAATGCATTCTCTTTAGGCCCTATAATTTTATTTCTTGACCACCTATCACCCTGCTCTCATCTTTTCTGTGTTGTCCCCCCTCAACATACAAAGCAAGATTTTGCATACAAGAATCTAGACACAGCTCCCAGTGAAGCCATGATTTCCCTAGGGAAGTGACAGAGAATTATCCACCACAGGCTCTTTGAGACATAACTCTCTCCAAGGAGCAGGAGAGAAGTCGAAGCTGGCAACACCTGCTTTTATACACCACCAGCAGTCTGGTGGAGTCATCCTTCTGTGTTAGGTCAATGTTCCCTCAACCAAGTGGTCAAGTAGGTGTGGTTGCCTCTCACCATCTCCATAGATGTTCTGAGTCATTCCCAATAAGGCTTCCCTAAGCTCCCCAGGATTCATGTGCTGACAGTCTCCCCCAGGAAGCCATTTCTTCACACTATGAAATATGCATCTAAGTTATATAGCCTCTGCTAACACGATTCATCTTATCCAAACCGTCTACTAATAATACAATGTGTAATCCACAAATGCTTTGGATGGCACTACTCTGATTGACTGTTATTTAAAAGCACACTTCAGAAAAAATGCCATAAATCATGCCTCCTTAGTTATTTTAATTTTCTTTTATTGCATCTTGGCAATGAGCAATAACCATTCATTGAAACAGTGAGACATTATATAGCATGCATTAATTACAAATATATTAGAAGATACTGTCACAGTGCCTTTGGAGTTACAATGGCAAACTCAGGCAAAATGTGAAAAATTAATTAGCAATTATCTGCTATTTTTCCTCCCAAACAAAACAGAAGTTATTAAATGGTTTGATTATTTTCTTCAGTTTCCAAGACAGGAACTCTTTTTTTTATTTTTTTATTTTTATTTTTGGACAGGAACTCTTGTTCAAGACAAAAGATAGGAACTGATGACCTTCTGCTGGTGAATCAGGTTATTCTAGAACAGAGAAGCTATTCAAAGGGCTGTTTCAGCAAGTGTCACTTACACATGTGATTTATTTATTGGCTGTGGCTCTTTCATTTTTTTTTTTTTTTTTTTGGCAAGAAAAGAGAGGCACTGGACATTTTGTTCAGTTCACCCTTGACCTTTTGTAAAATCTGCATAGTCTTTCTTCAAATGTCATCTTTACTGGTCAGGTATTTGCTCCTGAGGTTGTGAACCTCCATCTATCCACAAGGGTCACAGATCGAGATAACCCAGCATTGTGGTTAGTTACTAGCACATGTAAGAAGTCCCAATTTGGCTACTAGCTGTAGCTAGTACTCCAGGCAACTTAGTCTGTGCCTCTGAACTTTAATTTCTAATCCAAAAAACAGGTGATCCATTATAGATATTCCAGATAGTCACCATGGGATATGCATGAATTTGCATATTTTAATATATGTAAAATGATTAGCTGCTATCATATTTTTGTCAGTTATGATACTGCAAAATTGGTCTTTCTCAATTTAGAAACCGTTCCTTGTCACACGTCTACTTAACTGCATACCCCTAAGAATATCTCAATTGCTGGATGATGGACTATTGTGTTAGCCATAGTTCTCAGAAACAGAACCAATGAGGGAGAAGTAAGTGGGAGTATCGGAAATTTAGAGGGACAGACATTTGAACAGGCATTTAAGACTCTATTTTGGACATCTTCAATCTCTAGAAGAGTCCTTGATTTGAGCCCCAGCTCCTCTACTTCCAATCCAATTTCTGATAATGTACATGTTGGAGGCAGCAGGTGATGGCTCAGGCATTTAGATCCCTGAAATCCACAAGAGAGATCCTGGGTTGAGTTCCAGGCTCCCGGCTTGTACCTGGACTGGCCCTGACTGTTCTGGGCATTTGAGGGAATGAACAAGCAGAAGGAAGATCTCTCTCTCTCTCTCTCTGCTTTACAATCTAAGTGAAAATAAATAAAAAATTTAAAATATAGACAAAAGTTAATATAGCTTTAGATATACAAGGGAAATTGAGGCCGGCGCTGAGGCTCACTAGGCTAATCCTCCACCTGCGGAGCCGGCACCCCGGGTTCTAGTCCCAGTTGGGGTGCCAGATTCTGTCCCGGTCTCTCTTCTTCCAGGCCAGCTCTCTGCTGTGGCCCGGGAAGGCAGTGGAGGATGGCCCAAGTGCTGGGCCCTGCACCCCATGGGGGACCAGGAGAAGCACCTGGCTCCTGGCTTAGGATTGGCGCAGTGCTGGCTGTAGTGGCCATTTGGGGGGTGAACCAATGGAAGGAAGACCTTTCTCTCTGTCTCTCTCCCTCACTGTCTAACTCTGCCTGTCAAAAAAAAAAATAATAAGGGAAATTGACTCACACTATTATGAAACTGAGCAGTTCCATGATATTCCATCAGCAAGTTACAGAACCAGAGAAACTGGTGACATGACTCTGACCAAATCCAAAGGCCCTCGAATGAGGGAAGCTGACTGTGTAACTCTCAGTCCAACACCAAATGCTGTAAAGCCTGGAGTTACAATGTCCAAAGGCAGGAGCAGAAGATTGTCATAGCACCAGAGGAGACAATGAATTTGTTTCTCCTCTGTCTTCTTGTCCTATCCAAGCCCTCAACTTTTTGGATGCTGCCTGCCCAAATGGGAGAGGGTAGATCTTCCTTACTCAATCTTTTGATTCAGATGCCAATCTTTTCTGGAAATGTCCTTACAGATATCCTCAAAATAATGTTTTACTGGGGTCACTGGGTATCCCTTAATCCCAAATGAACAATGTAAAATAAACCATCAAAGCCATCCTTGAACTCTTTCTTTAGTGTGTAAAAATAGAACACTGTTTCTTTCTTGTTTATTTTTTTATCCAGATGCCGCAGGAGAACCTCACTGTCTTTAAATATTCAGGTTAAATGGATTTAAAACTAATTTAAACCAATTTAACCTCTTTCCCCAGTAGGATATGTAAAGTGCTATCCAAGATTTCTAGTGAGTGACATGGGACACCGGATTCTGCATCAGTCTGATTCTGCAGTGCTTTGACTTTTCGCTGTAAGTCACCATACTGTTGCTTCCTTGTGTGCACCCTTCCCTAACAACTATCAACTTAAATGAAATCCAAAGTCTCCTTGTGAGTTAGGGGATTTTTAGAGTTCCTGAGAGAACTCCGCAGGAACAGGGTTGATACTATGTCTTGCACAACTCTGTATCACTTTTCTGATTCATTTGTCCTCTGCCCATCAATTTTCTTTCTTTCCAGTTTGTTCTGTACTGTTCCCAAGAATTCTAAAGTCTTTTGTGTCTGTAATGCATTTTCTCATCTACCTGATATTTAGTCACCCTGGCACCCACTTTTGCGTTTTATGCAATGCAATCATCAAGATCTTTCATTACAAATAAAAGATTGTTTTTTCCCTAAGGAAATTTCAAGCATCAGTTTTTATAATATCATTGTTCTTATTGAAAACCTATACAAAAAACTATGAAATACATCTCCTTTAGATAAAAATGTAAATTTGAAAGACGAAAGACACTGATTTGGTTTGCTTAGCACACTATAAGGTTTCAAAATTCCATTTTCCCTACAAAACCTTTAAAATTTATGTGATTCCAAAAGAAGTACTAACAACATTTTTATGGCGTTAGAAAGTTTATTTTGATATTTGTATGGAAAAAAGAAACAAGCAAAAAAGTTTAGAAAATAATGAAAAGGAAGAGTTATGAAACAGTTAATCCTTTTAGATACTGAAACATATTACAAAGGTTCTTCATGGAAACTCTGAGGTGCCTACTAATTAGCAGGCATGACAACATGGTAGGGTAGGGTAGAGCAGAAATTCAAGAAATAGACCCTAGTAATGGAAATTTTCTGGGTGAAATATACAGTAATTTAAATGAATCAATCAGAGATAAACTTTAAAATAAATAAAGCATAATTATTTTAAAATACACAATACCAGATCAAGTCTTCATATGAAACAGAAGCAAATTATAAAATATTCTAAAAGAAAATCTTATTTCTTTATAAGTTGAATTTAGGAAATGCTCTCTAAATGATTTAGTCCATAAAGACTGACAAAACTCATGAGGTAAATTTAAAATAAAAAAATCTTCCATGGCAAAGACTTTACAAGCAAGGATTAAACAAAAAAACTAGGATAAAATGTAACATGTCAAAAATAAAGGTTAATATGCTTACAATACAAATAATTTTTTGAAAATTGAGAAAATAACTAAAAATCCTATAGCAAAGTAGGCAAAAGATGCAAAAAAATAAGCAACAGATGTGAACAAACTACTCATTGGGAAGTTATTAAAATGGACTTTTAAATTTACGAGATGGTCAAGTGCAAATTACAGCTAAATTGAGACACCAATTTCCTACCTACTATCTTGGCAAAAATATGAATGTTAGTGTAGCCTGGGGAAGGAAAGTTGCCTCTATCAAATAAAACTATATATGAATTTGAGTTTCGTCTCAGAAACGACTCTTCTAGGAATTCATTCTGAGATACGCACCCACCAATACAAAATTCATATGCAAACATTTCAGCATTATTTGTAATTGCCAAACATTGGATTCCTAAATCTTCAGAAAAGAAAAGTTGAATAAACTATTTTGTGTTTACAAATCTGTAATCAAGATGAAAGAAAATTATGAATAAAATGAAGTGATTTCCATTCTGAAGGGTTAGGGTTACAGCAAAGTTTATGGAGGGGACAATCAAGCAGAAAACAATGGCTCTGATAGTTACAAGGAATTCAGAAGATGGGCAGAAGAAATAGAGAAAAGAATGACATTCTATGAAACAAAATGAATACATTCATAATAGGGATATATAAGTATTTGTTTTGGCTAATTGAAGTATGTTGATTTTCTATAAAAACTAAAAAGAAAATCCACAAAGAAAAGGGAGCTAAAACCAGGACATTTATGAATGTGTAGTTTCTTTATTAAAAAATCATTTATTTACTTGAAAGAGTTACAGAGAGAGAGACAGAAAGAGAGAGAGAGAGATCTTCCATCAATTGATTTGCTTCTCAGATAGCTGCAACAGCCAGGCCTGGGCCAGGTGAAGCCAGTAGTTAAATCTTTTTAGGGTCTCTTAGGTGGGTAACAGCAGCCCAAACATTTGGGCCATCTTCTGCAGCTAGCCCAGGCCGTTAACAGGGAGTTGGATTGGAAGTAGAGCACCTGGGACATCAACTGCCGCCCATATTGGATGTTGGCATTGTAGAGGGTGCCTTTACCTGCTGTGCCATAATGGTGGCCCCTGAATGTAACTTTTGCCTAATAAGATGGATTATGTTTTGACACATATGAAACATATAATTTGAATGACACTATACCAATTTAATGAAAAGATACGGGAAGGGTCTCTGAATGTTCCCTCTTCTTTAGGGAGGAACAAGGCTCCTCAGCTACAATCACAGGCCTTACGTCATGGAAAATGAGGGGGGGGGGCCTCCAGAGTCTGGGGAGAAAAGGCGCAGAACTCCACTCATGTGTGTGATGCATGAACATGAGAAATGACAGAAAAAGAACTTTCTTTTCACATTTTGTTTCTATTTATTCATGTTGCCCATTCCTCCCCAATATCAAGAAAAACTGAAAAAAAAAAAATCAAACAGCTATTGATGTTATATCTATAAAACACCCTGCTAGTTGGTTCTTCAATCTTCTGCCAGTAATTATTCCTGAATAGATTCAACAGATTTCCATAAAATTATGTTGAAATCCTATATGTTTACAAAAGCAAACCATGAAACTTTCTTTCAAAAATTAGTTTAGAAAAAAATGTTAATTTTGTATTATATGCATTAGAATCTTGGAATATTTTTGTCTATTATATGGAAAAATGTGGAGAAAAATATGGGATTAAAAAGTATGAACATTTGCTGTGTTTACAGGTATTTATGTCATTAATTTTTTTAAGGAATGCTTTATAGCTTTCATTGTATTTCCCCTCCTTGGTTAAGTTAATTCCCATGTAGTATATTTTTTGATGCTATTGTAAATGAAATTGCTTTTGTCATTTCTTTTCAGATTATTCATTCTTAGTCTATAGAAATGTAAATGAATTTCTTGTGTTGACTTTGTATTCAGCTACTTTACTTGATTCATTTATTAACTCCAACAGAATTGTTGGTAAAATCTTTAGGGTTTTCTAAGTATAAGAACATACTATCCGTAAAGAGACAAATTACTTCTTATTTTCCAGTGCAGATGTCTTTTATTTCTTTTTCTTGCCTAAGTATTATAACTAAAACTTCTAGTACCATACTGAATAAAAGTGGCAAAAACAGCATTCCTTGTTTTGTTCCTGATTTTATAGGAAAAGCTCTCTTTCACCATTGAGGACATTGTTTGCTGTGGCTTCTCATGTATGGTTTTACTGTGTCAAAATGGTTTACTTCTATTCTTAGTTTTGTTGAGGGCCCCTATGATGAAAGAGTATTGAATTTATTTGATGATTTTTTTCTGCATCAATTAAAATAATCATGTATGTGTTTTTTTCCTCCAATCTGTTTATGTCAACACAGTAAAAAGGCAACCCATAGAATGGGAAAATAGATTTGCAAGTCATGTATTATATACAGAATTTGAATCCAGAATATATAGAGAACTGCTAAAACTTACTAATAGCAACAATAAAATAAATCTGACTTAAAGATGGGCAAAGGACATTAATAGATAGTTTTCCAAAAAAGATACTCAAATGGACAGTTGTGGGGAGCAACCCGGACTAGACTGAGTTACTGGAATTAAGACTTATTCTATGCATCTGCTCTCCCACAATATGGCGCTGGGAGAGAAGTAAACAGCTTCCGCACAGCTGCCTCCAGTTCAACCAATAAACTGTAGGACTTGCTCCTGATTGGAGAGCAGCGTACTTGGCGTGTGGGCAGCCGAGTTAGGATTGGCGGAGGAGGACTATAAAGGAGGAGAGAGACGGCATGCACCAGGAACATCTAAGGGGAACATCTATCTGAAGGAACACCTGTGCAGCCCCCGAGAAAGCCGGCCGGCGGTGTGCTGCTCCCCTGCGGAAGTGGAGAAAGCGGCCAGGGGGAACTGCCCTTCCACGGAGGTGGAAGGGATAGTAGCCAACCCGGGAAGAACCAGCAGCAAACCCGGGGAGGGCCGAGCAGACGAAAGAACAGCGCAGGGTCCTGTGTCGTTCCTCCACGAAGAGGGGGAGCGACAGACAGTAAGCCATGAAAATAGCTCAATGTCACAAGTCATTAAAGAAGTGTGAATGAAACAATGAATTCTCATATTGCATCCACTAGAATGGTTACTATGTGTATATATATACATATTCATATTTATGTTTATATTAAATTTATATATAACAGAAAACTTAAGTGGTAGGGGTAATTGGAATGTTTGTGTCCCACTGATAAGAATGTGAAGTGTTAGAGCTGCTGTGGAAAGCAGTCCCAGGCAGCAGGTGTTTGGCCTAATGTTGAAGAGGTCAGTTGGGATTCCTACATCCCACATTAGCGAGCTTGGATTAGAGTCCCAGTTCCACTTCCCATTCCATCTTAATGCTAATGTACATCTTGGGAGACAGTAGGTGATGGCTCAATTAATTGGATCTCTGTTACCCATGTAGGAGACCTAGATTGAATTACTGGCTCCTGGTTTTGGCCTAGCCCAGTCCCTGCCCTTGTGGGATTTGATTAGTCCATGGATGGCATCTTTCTCTCTCTCTCTTTCTGTCTCTCTCTAGCTCTCAAAGAAATGGAAAAAAATTAAGGGAAATACTCTAAATATGTCAGTTCTTCAAGAAAATTTAAGACAGAATTGCCATATGATTCAGCAATCCCCCCTGTGAATGTAGGATATCAGAGTAATATTTGTATCTTCATGTTCATAGCAATATTATTCACAGTTAAAACGTGGAAGAAAACCAAATGGACATTGATGGGTGAATGGGTAAACAACACATGGTATGCATGTACAATGGAATATCCTGAAATGGGAAGGAATTTCTAGCCATGCTACCAAGTGGATGAAAACTTGAGAACATTATGCGAAGTGAATTAAACCAGTTACAAAATGAAAATTACTGTATGAGGCCAGTTATATAAAGTACTTGAAGTTTATGAGTGTGTCTGTTTCATTAGGATTGATTTTAATTTAATCAGCATGCATTGGGTTGAAATACAAAGTTAATAATTCTCACAGGATTTTCTGAGCCCCCAATCTCACCTACAGAACCCCTTTAACATTATTCTAAAAATACGTCAACCTTTTGTACTTGTTAAGCCTTCTTTCACCATATTTCTCTCTGACTTCTGTTGGAGTTCACATCTCACTTTATATTCACATAACAAATGTTCCTGTCTATTGCCACCCCAGCTTTTCATCAAAGCAGGTCCAAAAATTTGTGTTATTTGTGGAGGAACAGTCACTGCATTGCACTGCTATATTCAACTCCACTCTAACATACAGAGAAAGGGCAGAAATGATGACACTGTTTTCTGGGCAATGGGCAAAGAAGCTATAAGAAGAGCGACACGATCCCTTAAGAATGCCACTGCACCGAGGAAACTTCAGTTTACTTATCATCTAACAGCGTATGAAAGATTAAGGCTTTGGGATGCCTTTTGGGAGTTATGCTAAGCGAGATAATATAGTTATGTTTTAAAATCATAGCTACTTTAAAGATTTTATAGAAGTTATATTTAAATTGCATTCTGAACTACTGGAAATATCTTCAAACTTTCTGGATGTCTATCAATGTATGAATTATCATAGTAGATTGCTATGGAGAGGTTTCAAAGATAGGAGAGACTCAGTTATCTTTTTAGAGGATAATTTGAATTTCAACATCTAATTTTCAAGAATGTGTATCTGTAATAAAATTCATACCATTCCTGTGAGACAATTAACAAATTAAAGATTCTTACATCTACAGTCAATCACACTTTCTTCCTAGGAACACTCAGCAGTTCTTCTGAATACAAAAGAACTCTGCTACAGAATTCTTGAATACATCACTGTGCTATAAAAATGTGTTCTACACAAACATCATTCCCACAAATCTAGGAGAAATTAGAATATAAATAATAGATACAAACCACTGCTAATAATTAACATCTTAAATTATAGTGACATTTATAGTAAATTTGAAAATTTGAATGCTGACTATTTGTAAGCATGATAAAGTGTCCCAATAGTGTCCTTAATCACCTCAGTTCTTTCTATTACACCACACTCTCTTTGATAGTGATGTCATTCCCTATGTTTACAACATGATGCCCTCCTTCAAGCACTGATTCCTCCCGGGAATCCAAAACAGGAAAATGAGGGTGGAGGAAATATGGTTTCCCCTTATATTTGCCATTTTATCATGGAGTACAGTACTTTCTGGAAACCCTCACATCACATTGCGTCTTGTGTGTCATCAATCAGAACTGGGTCATAAACACTCTTGTAGACTCAAGGAAGGGAGATAGAGTATCTTGGCTTCTTTTAACCTCTGAAAACATGCAGCAGACTGAAAACTAAAATTCAGAAAGCATGGCACCTAATTCAAAATTTATCAAGCATGAAAAGAAGCAATAGGGCCAGCATTCTAGAGCAAGAGGTTAAGCTGCCACCTGTGACACTGGCACCCCATAGTGTGCTGGTTGCTGTCCTGGCTGCCCCACTCCTGATTCAGCTCCCTGCCAACGTGCCAGGGAAATCAGTAGAAGACAGCTCAAGTGCTTGGGCCCCTGCAAGACCCAGATGAAACTTCTGGCTTTTAGCTTTGACTTGGCCCAGCCGTGGGCATTGTAAACATTTGGGGAGTGAACCAGTGTATGGAAGATCTCTCTATTTCTTCCTCTGTCTCTGTAACTCTGCCTTTCAAATAAGTAAAATGAAACTTTAAAAACAGAAAAAGAGAGGCAATTTTAAAAACCCATGAGGAGAAAAATAAATGAATAAGAATACATCCAAAAATAATTTTAAAAATTATAAACTTAGTAGACAGTGGCATTGTGACAGTTATAAATATTATTTCCACAATTATAAGGATATTATACTTTCAAGAAGCTAAAGTTTGAAGGAGAACCATAAAAAATACATATAAAGGACCCAAGTCAAATTTCTAGAGACGAAAACTACAATGTATGAAATAACAAATATATAATAGATGGAATTAGAGCAAATTAATAGTAAATTATAATATGTTTTCATATAAACCATCTAAAAATGCACAGATGAATAAAATGACTGAAAACGATTAAGACACTAGTGAGTTGTATCAGGCAAACAGTCTGGTAAAGAAATTGTTGAAATCCCTAAGAATGTACAAGCAGAAAATGAATAGAGAGAAAATATTTGGAGAAAAAATGGGGAAAATTTTCAAAATTTCATGAAAACTATAATCCCACAAAAGTACAGGAAATATGAATAAAACTCACCTCAATCAAATTATTCAAAACCAAAAAGAAAGAGAAATTCTTCAGATTAGCTGGAAGTAAAACAAATATTATACTCATATACAAAAGAAATAAGAAAATCAGACAGGCTTCCACTTGGAAACAACAACATTTTTTACATACTGCAAAGAAATCTGCCAAATTAATATTCTATATTCCATCCACTGGTTCACTCTTCAAATGAAAAAAAAATTCTATAAAAAATGGGGCCATTTTCATCTATCCAAAGCTGATGGAACTCATGATCAGTCAAGCATAGAAAGTATTACAGGAAATTCATCAGGCAGGAAAAAAACAAAACAAAACAAAACAAAAACTACCAGATGGAAATCTGGATTTATATAAAGTACTCAGAATAACAAATATTTATTCAATAACATTGATTTTTATAATATTTCACATCTAAAGAAATTAAATGAGTAGTTAAAAATTTCTCTAAAGAAAATTCCAAGTATATATGGCTTCACTGGCATAGAATAAAAAGCACACAGGGATGAATAATATCAGTTCTGTTAAAGAAATCATTCCAATAAAATAAAGAAGGATATACTCTCTCAAATCATTCAATGAGACAAGCGTTCAACACCATTCTGATCATAATACTAGACAACATTATAAGAAAATGAAAAATAACAATGTCTCTAAAAAGTACAGATAAGGGAAAAAATTCTTTTTTAAAAAATATTTAGTTATTTATTTGAAAGTCAGAGTAACAGAGAGAGAGGGAGAGGGAGAGAAAGAGAAAAAGATCATTTATCCACTGGTTCACTCCCCAAATGGTCACAATGGGCAGAGCTCGGTCAGGCAGAATATGATTTTCTACTTTTTTCTGATAGCAAAAATAATGTCAGGAAAATAATTTAAAGCCCACACAGAGTTTGGAGTGGTATCTTAAACACCATGTGGAACTCAGAAACTCATTTGTAATATCCAGGTAACCAATCAAAGTGCAGAGTAACTTTCAAAAAAGGATCTCAACACACTTTCCTCTGTCACTTCACCCAGACTGTGCATCATCTGTCTAGTAAGAGAATCTGGTGGGAATGACATCATGTAATATGCATAGAAGATGGCTGACTCTTCAAATGTATCTAGGCATCTTGTTAAAAATTAAAAATCTCTGAAACCCTAATTTCAGCAGCATGAAGTTAGATGCTTTGGAAATATAGGTTTCCAACTAATGCTCTAACAATCAGTGCTCAAAAATTATAATAGAGATGCTAGTTTGGTCTAGCAGTTAAGACACCAGCTAAGATGCCTGTATCCTAAATCAGAGTCCCTGGGCTCCATACCCAGCTCTGATTTCTGACTCCAGCTTCCTGCTAATGCAGATCCCGACAGGCAGCAGGGAATGGTTCAAGTTGTAGGATTTCTGCCACCTACATGAGATTGAGTTCCCAGCTCCTGGCTTGAGTCCAGCTCAGTCCAATCTGTTTTGAGCATTTGAACAGTGAACCAGTAGATCAGAGTTCTCTTGCTCTGTCTTTCCTTTCTGTCTCTCAGCATCTCAAATAAATAAATAAATAAAAATTTAAAAACATTATACTGACAAAGTAAAAAACCATTACAATAATTTTTAAACTAATGATATGATTCATGGATAATTTCCTCTAAATAGCTCAGATATGTGAATGAACGAATCATATAACATTGCAGGAAGAAATTCCTCTTGGTAAACCCTGCCTGCTGGACTATAAATTCATTACAGACTGAATAAAATTTTTATTTGAAATAAGTATTCTCCAATTGATTTTGAAGCAAAACCTAAGCTCTAAAGGGAGAGGATTTTGAATATATCTAGAACTTTCCAATTTCTGGAAGCAATTGTGATTCAGTTGCAATTCTTACGTGCACTGTAATTTGGTGAAGTTTTTCAATGTCATAAGTCATTTCCAACATCTATTTAGGTTTCAATCTCCTTAAGGTCATTTGGCTTTTTCCTGATGAGTTGCCCTTGTGCAAACATCTTAACAGTGTTTCGCTGTCATTCTATCTCTTCTTTGCAATATGGCACAGGTATATCAGTGTTAAACAGGGAGACTTAGCAAATCAAATGTCAGTCTCTAAAAGTTTGCAAGGGGAAATTAAATTCAGCTGAATTGTAGAGAGTCTTTTTTGCATCTTTGGATTATTTTTTAAAATATTCTAAAAGGAATTATATAGGAAAATTGGCTTTTACTCTAGTGTTAAAAAGTAATAATGTAAATCTCTCCCCTCAAGTTAAAACAGAAATTAAGCAGATAATGCTTATTTAACTGCTTCTTTTGCCTGACTTGGTGTTTGGTGTGAAGAATGAGCAAATAGTTTGCAGGAAGAACTTAAGTTTGAGAAAAAAAAAAGAGATATATAAAGCCAAAACCTAGACCTCATAGATATCAGGTTTTGAAAGAGTCTTCTACTGTGCCTTCTTTTCACTGAGTTCAAATATATAATCAGCTTTATGCTGAATCTTGTCATGAGTGTTGTTCTTGTCCTCAGGATGTTATGACAAAATGCCACACTCTGGAAGACTTAAAGCCAAAGATGTTTTTCTTCTCAGTGTTCTGGAGGCCAGAAGTCTGAAATGAAGGTTTTGGCAAGGCTATGCTTTCTCTGAACTTGTCAGGCACAGTGCTTTCCTACTTCATCCAGGCTTCTAATTGACATCATCAGCCCTAGTGTTCTTTGTCTTGCCGCTTCATCTCTGCTTCTATCATCACGTGAAATTCTGTCCGCTTTTGCACAGCTGTTTTCTTCTGAAAATATTGAACATATTTAACCTGCATCTACTGTGCGAGCTCATCCTTTAACTGACTCTGCAAAGACCCTATACCCAAATAAAGTCATGTTCACAGGCACTAGGGATTAAGACTTCAATGCTTTTTTCATAAGGATAGAAGTAATCCCCATCAGACTACAAACATTTTATATATGTGAAAACAGATTCTCATCCTCTTTAGAGTCAACTGTGTCTTCTAATATAGTGAAGAACTGCTATTCAATATGTGGTGCAATACAGAATACTAATTTTGCTGAATATTGACTTATGGCAGGTAAAAAGACCCACAGATGAGAAAGCTTCTTTGGACAGATGAAGAAGTTTGGGAGTGTTCAGTCACATATTAAGATCCATCCAGTAAAGGGAGCATCAGAGTCTTGCATAAGGGATCAGATGATCTGGCCTATTCATAATAATCAATAAATTTTTCAGACCTTGTACAATGTTTCATCATCGTTCAGAAGAGCTGATATCTCTTCTTTCTATTCCACTTGGATGTTATGAGTAGAAGAGACATAATGGATGGGAAAAATGTTTAATGCCATGCAAACCCCTAGACATTGCTATGAAAATAATCATATGGTCTGTAATGTTTCATGGAGTCTTGTAAAAACTATGAAGGTAAAGCAGAAGACTGGTGATCTTCCCAGACTGACTTGGATTCCCTTATGGTCTCTGCAATCACATGCCAGCTTCAATAATCTTTGCTGTTCAGTGTTTCCACTCTTAAAAGCACACCCATAGGTAGTAGAGGCACATTGCTTTTATGAAGATCCAGAAATCCCTGAGGCCTATATAATTCATTCTATCCTATACCAGTTCACAGCAAGTAAAAACTTGGTAACATGATACAAAGGCCTAGCTTTCTTTTATCAATATGAGGAAAACTCTGAAGAGTTCAGATTCTAGGCCAGCGCCGCGGCTCACTAGGCTAATCCTTCGCCTTGCAGTGCTGGCACACCGGGTTCTAGTCCCGGTCGGGGTGCCGGATTCTGTCCCGGTTGCCCCTCTTCCAGGCCAGCTCTCTGCTGTGGCCAGGGAGTGCAGTGGAGGATGGCCCAAGTCCTTGGGCCCTGCACCCCATGGGAGACCAGGATAAGTACCTGCCTCCTGCCATCAGATCAGCGCGGTGCGCCGGCCGCAGCGCGCCAGCCGTGGCGGCCATTGGAGGGTGAACCAACGGCAAAAAGGAAGACCTTTCTCTCTGTCTCTCTCTCACTGTCCACTCTGCCTGTCAAAAAAAAAAAAAAAAAAAAAGAGTTCAGATTCTAGATCTTCTAGTACAATTAGACTGAGGACTAATGAGGCACATCTGAAATTCAGTCCTACTTTGGTTTCTTCTCTTTCAGGAATGTACCTTTCACCACTCACTTACGAGTTTACTTTCTAACTCTATATATGTTTTTACAAATGTGACCCAGGATGGTTGGCACTTTGAAGAACAGGTTCCTAGCATTGAACACCCACTTGCCAATTAGAAATCAGAGACCCAGCGGTCACAGAGATTGGTTTGCTATTGTATTACAACTGGTAAGATGCTTATTTCTGTTGGATTACAGTGAGCTACAGATGAAAGAGGTTGTATAGTATTTCTGAGATGTGCGATATATGGGGAAATAGTAAAAATAAAGGCAATGAAAATAAGTGATTGCTACTGAGCATAACTGAAGCACTAGTTAACAATTTAAGAAGATACTTGCATTTGAAATCCTAGTGGTTGACACAGCACCATTCAAAGTGTCCCTTACCAGCAGCCAGACAGCAAAAGCATAGTGAAGAAGGGAAGAAGTGGAACACGTAGACTTGTGATGGAGGTGTTTGCTTGACTTGATTACAGACATTGGTTCTCCATATTCCCCTGTAGTCTCTGTGCCTGGACATGTAGTGTACTTGCCCGCTAAAGAGATTTCAGCCATTATTATGACTGAAGAGTAGGCAGGGACATCCAAAAGACAGATTTATACAGAGGTTTCCCTCTGAATATGAGAATAACTACCAAGATCAAGTCTTCCTCTTTGGGAAAGTGCTATGTCACCTAAGGAGAGAGAATTATATTTAGAGATTATATATTTAGGAAGACTCAAAAAACATAAAAAGGCAGTACCTGAACATGATGCCTTTGGTAGTACATCTTTTATACAGAGTCTCACTCCGGAAACTCATGACTTATTAATAGGGTTGGAATTCTGAGAGCTGGTTCCTAACATGATTCAAGGATGGCTGTTAGAATGCTGAAAAATATTTTGGCTCCCATTAGGTGAAACACAGATGCCAGACTACTTTGGCAAAGTGTATAGGTAGAGATAAAAATGCTCAGTCAATCGAGAATGTTAGAATGCACCTAGCTTATAAGACCTGAAAAATCATCATTGAGCTATGCTCCTCAAGAGGACTCAAAAGAAATTTCCCCCAATAAGATAAGAGATGTGTTGGTGGGAAAGGTGTGACATTTGTAAGCAGCTTGGCCACAGATAATCCTGTGTGGATCAAGATGAAAACAGGGTATGATATAAGGATACCATACACCCTGGCATAAATGAGATGAGGGAAGAGAGGAATAATTATGATAAGACATTCAGTGTGATTTGATTAGTAAGGATTTGTAAAGAAAACTAACAGATTGTGTTTTCTTGGGTTCAAGAAACTTGGACAGCTGAGTAGACAACAAAGAATGGCCATATGTCTACTCGACATGTACTAAGTGATAGACAATGCATTAACAAATCTGGTATCAACCATACCAATAAGAGGCGAGATGTCATGCCTATTTTCCAGATCTGAGTCAGTTCTCAGACACAGAACATATTATTTGAAAGAGAACAAACACAAGCTTGAGAAAACAAAAACAAACTCCTACAATAGCACAGGAATCAAAGCAACAATGTGTACTCCCCAAAAGAATGTTCTTCGAATTGTTACACATAAGAGAAAACAGAGTGCCCAGGTCTTCTAAGACCTGTTCCATGTAAGAGTTGTTCTAACAAACACAAGAGGAAGCAAAATGTCCTAATGCTCAGTGAGGGTTAATTTTTTTTGTTAGTTTTGCTGAGAAAAGATGCCCAGCTTTGTGGTCTAACATCATTCTGGATGTTTCTGTGAGTGTTTTCGGATGAGATTAACATTTAAATTGGGAGACTTTGAGTAATGCAGATTGCTCTGTATAATGCTTTCTCTAATCAGATTAAGGCTTAAATAGAACAAAAGATTGACCTCCTTGGGGCAAGAAGAAATTTTTGCCAGCAGAAGGCTTTCAGACTTAAACTGCAACTTCAGCTCTTCCTGTGTTCCTGTGTCTCCAGCTTGGGTTTCTAGTGTGTTGGCTCACCCTGCAGATTTTGGACATCCTGTAGGTTCTGTTTCTTTGGAGAGATTTGTTTAATGCAGGCTCTTTCCAATAGAGGATCTGGAGTCCAACTAATAAATAGAATCCAGGTCTAGGTCTATGTCTTAATGAGTTATTTCACTGGTTCATAAATGTCTACTTATAATGCTGGGAAACCTGAAATCATTCAGGAGATACTGATTACAATACTGAGTTCATATGACAGCTTCAGATAATTATTAGGAGAACCAAAACATTGGTAGGGATTCTAGATAAAGTGAGAGGATATTAAGGTCAAGTAAATCATAGATTTCTGGCATTAACTGCAACAGGTAGTTATTTATCAGGCTCTGCTTCCCAAATGCATAATAGTAATGAACACAATTAAAAATGGGCAGAAACCTCACATTGGGTCTTTGATATGCTGAAGTAAGAGCTATTATTATAGGAAAGGTGAAAACCTATGAAAACACCTGCTTTGGATTTATTAAATCAAAAGTAAGGCAATTGCAAAGGCAGAGATTAGCATATCTTTTTTTATACAAAGGATAAAAGTCTGTGATCCTAGTTACTTACTTCTTTAATTCTCTTATATAATACCCCAAAACTGGATGGGTCAGAATAGATATTAATCAATAACTGCAAACCAACTAATATACCACTCACATGCAGTTTCTGCAGCAGATATAATTTTTTTTCTAGAACTGATCAGCTTAACATCTGATTAATGTGTTATATCCAAAAGTCATCAAGAGAAGCTATCAGAAGAGGGTGATATTCAATGAGACAAACAACAGTAAACACTCATTCTATAAGCTATGTTATTCTCCTACTTTGTTGCAGTACAGTATGAAAGGACCTGGATCATCTGACCATTCCAAATATGTTGAAGGTGGTCATCTGTATTAGTAACCTTAGACATAGTAGACAAAAATTATCAGGTGCTTTAGCAACCTAGTATGACTCATGTACTCCAGACCATAGGTGATAAATCCTACAATGATTTATGGCTCTGCCATCTTGATGATTTAGGGCTCAAGTGGTTTGGACCACAACAAGATATCCCTGTAAGGTAGGTGGCAAGTTATTGCACTTTGTCTCTTATCAATAAAAAGAAACACAGAACTTACTAGGTCAGTTTGGTTTGGACATACTGCACCTAGGAATCCTACTATCTTTCACTGAGATGATGTTGAGAGATTTCAGTTTTGCATAAAGGCCAGAGGAAGAGAGAGTTTACATTAGTTTTGGGCTGTGGTAGAAGTATTCCTTCTTCTTGAACCATTTGATCCAGGTGATATCATAATAGTTTATCTATATTGGACAGGTAAAGAAACAATATTACACACCTTGAGAGGTTAAAATAAGCAGTGGTGACCCCTAAGGTTCTGGAGAAAAGCCATGATTCTAGCACAGAATTTACTGATTTCATAGCAGTTTCATGTGAGCTGTTGTACTATGTAAAGACCAAGCAACTGACCATGGGATAGTAAGTGAATATGCAATTGGTGTTTCATGAGCTGAGATTTCATACATACAATCAGAATATCAGGCAGGGACACTAACAAGGTGTATCCACGGCCAGGTGTGTATCAAGAATCAGTCCTCAGCAGGACCAGGTATGAGAACAAAGGGCTTGGACTCCCACATGACCCATTATTGTTGCACAAGTACTGCCTCTATGCAACCATAGCTCCTGAGGGATTTCGCATGACAGCCTGACACAGGAGGAAATATATATGTAGGCCTAGTCCACAAATGGGCTATCTGTGTAAGCTGTTCTAAGGCAATAGATTAATAGTGTACTGCATCCTACCCATGGGCAGCCTTGAAAGACAGTAAATAAGAGAAATGCTTTCAGTAGGTAAAGCCTAAAGCAACACACTTGGTGTGATGGAAAAAAAGAAGCAACCCGTGGGATACTGGAGAGTGGCAAATGACTTACTTGTTTCCTCAGAGGCCCTGAAGGACTGTGATTAGAAAATCAATAACAAAAGATTCTAGAAAAGAGGTATATAGGTGGATTTATGGGAAAGGACACAAATGTGTCACTTTTTAATTTCCACCAGAAAAAAAGAAAGCATTTTAGAAACAACAAGGAGATAGGAATGGGAATGGATTTATCATGTGCAAGCTGCACACCCACACTCCAGCTACCTTCTCTCTAAAGGCTCAGAAAATACTTTATTCACTAAGAAATTGCTAACTGTGTTAGTGAGGAGAATACTCGCAACCTTGGAACATTGTGTTTGTAAGACAGGTGTGACCACAGAAAATTCATCCATTCAATTAAGCGGACTTTCTCATTTCACCGTTACTATGGTATCCTGGAATAGAAGAGTCAAGGTACTGAGATGGATACGTTTATTACTAAAGGAAGGGAGCAGAGATCCTTCTGAACTAAAGATACAAATCTAAAGTTGTTTGATCATAATTTTCATAGGAATTATATAAATGAGAAGCCTACCGGAAGTTATTATTTATTTATTTGAGAGACACAGAGAGAGGGACAGATAGAGATGGAGGGCTTATTCCTGTTAGCTCATTCCCCAGAGGGTTGGATCTGGGCCAGTGTTGAAGCTGGGTACCAGGAACTCAGTCTAGATCTCCCAGTTAGGTAGAATCTAATTACTGAGTCAGCACCTCTGCCTTTGTCTATACTCCTGAGTAACAGTGGTTTTTCTACTTAGTACTTGTTAAATTCATTATTTAGTGGAGCTTTAGCTTATGATTATAAACTAGATTGAAGGCATATCATTGCAAAAATTAAAAGAAAAATTAGAAAGGGAAGAGGAGAGTGATTGGAAACAAAAGAGGGAGACAGGGTAGGTTGGGAAGTATCCTTGTGTCCTTAAAACTGTATATATGAATTATAAAAAGCTATCCCCTTTACATTTTTCTTAATTGGCACCCAAAATAGGTAGTGTCAGCAAAGAAATTTCTGAAAAAGTACATTTTAATGTAAGAATGATTACTAATGACAAAGAGGGAAATCTCATAGTGATAAATGATGACTCCAAAATAAAGATACCAAAGCCTACTTTACTCAATAACAGTTTTAGAATCAATGAAGCAACACTAGATAGAACTAAAAGGAATAGTGGAAAATCCACAATTATTATTTTTTTAAAGATTTATTTATTTATTTTGAAAGGCAGAGTTATAGAGATAAGGGGCAGAGAGAGAAAGAGAGAGAGAGATCTTCCATCCACTGGTTCACTCTCTAGATGGCTGCAACAACCAGTGATGGGCTGAGCCAAAGCCAGGAGTTTCTCCTAGTCTCCCACATGGGTGGCAGCATCCAAGTATATGGGTAATCTTTCACTGATTTTCCCAAGCCATGAACAGGGAGTACGATTGAAAGTGGAGCAGCCAGGACATGAACTGGCATCCATATGGGGGATGCTGATGTCACAGGCAGAGGCTTTACCTACTATGCCACAATGCTGGCTCCCAAAATCCACAATTATAATATACAACTTTAGTAGACCTCTCCTAACAGCTGATTGCGTAAGAGTAAAATCAGTTTATTGGATTATGCCTTGACAATTGGGCTAATGAATTTCTCAAGTCCCTTTCCACATTGTTCTAGATTGAGATGACCAATATAGGATCTTACATGAAATCTGGAAGACAAAAGATTGACAGCAAACACTTCTCATGGGAGTTGTTCACAATTAGACACAGTGATGGACAGTTGTGGAAATACCTCTGTACATCCTGTTTGCTCTGGTTGCTTGTCCTTCAGTCAGATTACCAACAGTAACTCTAATACAAATGTTTTTAGACAGATTACCTTGACAACCAACAGTAACTCCAGGACTAACACTTGATGCAAATCTATAGTAAATTGCCAGTGAACAGACATGGAGAATGATAGATACAGAGGTGCTCAAAGTGTCCCAGAAATCAAAGACCAGGGGCTACACCTTGCAACATCTACCAGGATAAAATAAATGCTCTGCTTCGGATCCTTTTTGGATTTTTAAGGTAACATAGACCACATTTGATTCTGTGAATTCAATCCATCTACTAGTAAAATCAAACTGCTCTTTGGTGGTTCTTGCAAATTGATAGGAAGAAAAAAAGCATCAGTTAGATCAATGACTCACTACTTAGTGTCAAGATCTGTGCTTATTTACTCCAGTAAATCTAAATTTGGATTTACCAGCTAATTAGGATCAATATTGTCAACAGCTGTTGTCCAAAATCCATCCAATATATTCACAGGGAAAATAGCAAGTTGAATGAGTATTGATGAGTATCACCACCCACGAATCTCTCGTTTTTAGTAGTGATACAGATCTCTAATTCCTTAAGGAATACATCGCTGCTTCTTGTTACTGCACTCAGTGGAGAGAAAATCCCATGGTCTTCTCCTTAGGCTTCCCTTTTGAATGACTCTCATCTCATGTGTCACAGAGCCCCTGTGGAAGCACATCAGTTGGCAAGTACATCCATTTCAGTCATACATTCAGGAGTTGGGGAAATAGCCAAAGAATAGATCTTTGGAGCAGCTGGGCACATTGAAATGGAATGAGAACTAAAACCATCTCAATCACTGCTTTGGTCTTCCATACTGGCATTCTGTGTCAAGAGGAAAAATGTGTATTGAGACCCTGCATCTGGTAAAATTAAAAAATGTCTGAATATTCTCCTTAGTGCTCTGCACATTCAGTGGGCTAAAGTACCATGAATTCCCTTGAGGAAGAATTGGAAAAATATTTAAAGTACATGCTTGCACAGTATAGTGTCTATTTGAAGATGACATGATGATACATACAGAAAACCCTAAAGACTCCACCAAAAAACTGTTTAGACTGATGGAAAAATTCAGCAAAGTTGCAAGATAACCAAATTTATATATAAAAATTAGTAGTGTTTCCATATAGTAAATTCATAATATCTGAAAAAAGAAGTCAAGAAAGCAAACTCATTTGTTGTAAGAACAACAAAATAATTAAATACCTGAGTATAAATTTAGCTGAGAAAGAAAATGACTGATATGCTGAAAACTATAAAATATGGATGAAATGAGTCAAAGAAAACATTAATAGAAAGGAAAAACTAAAAATACAATAAAATACTACAATGTCTGCAATAAAATAGGCAAACTAATAAAGTTAAAGATATCGTGTTGTAAAAGATGAAGAATCATCAAACTCCTATAATATTTGTACTACTGGTGGGAGTATATTGGTGCAACCACTTTGGAAAACCATTTAGCAGTATCTATAAAAGATTGAGCATGTATATATTTCAGATGACCCAACATTTCTATGTTATTTAAAATAAATGCATATATGCATAATTTGTGGGCTATGTAATATAATGGTCACAACGGCATTGCTTCTAACAGCCAAGAGCTAGAAATTACTCAAATGCTAATCAACATTTGAAAGCGTAACAGTGAAATCCTTTAGAGCACAGAGAATGAACAACTTACAACTACATACAATATTGATGAACTGCATGTACCAAATGTTGAACAAAAGAAGCCAACCACAAAAGAGCACTCATAGCTCAAAAACAGTCAAAATTAATTGAGAAGTCAGGGTAGCATTTCTCTGATATGGCCCAGTGACTGAAAGAGAACACAAGGAAAGCCTGCTGGTGATAGTAACAGTCCAGTTCTTCATTTGGGGGCCAGCTGTTTGTGACAATCTATAAACATTGTGCTTAATTATGTACAAGCAGTTTTCTGTCTCAGCATGACATCATATATATATATATGTATATATAATCATTTATAATCATTGAGAACATACACCTAATAAAAATGTAACTGAGTTGTTCAGCTCTAAAAAGTAGAAAAAATCTTTTGTGAAGTAGATGCAATTCATGCTGCATTGTATTGCTGGTTTTCCGTGAGATGTACAACTACAGTGTGATAAGTTACCTGCAGCCAGTTATTGCAAAGCTGATGGAGCTAATGTGGTTCTTATTTTGATATGAACCATTATGATGACACCAAGCCTACCAAAAGACAAATGTTCAAGTGGCTGAGGAGCAATATTCTTAGATCTTTCTTTTTCCTATAGTCAAAAATCAGAATAATAAAGTACACCTCAATATCACCCTCCAATATATATTATGAGGAAGAACTAACTCTGCCATCTGCCTTTCTTTTGTTCCATACTATTTTCATATTTGGTCTGATTGCTGCTCTTAGTTAGGCTTTGAAACCAGGAAGACATTTACAGATGAGATGAGAAGTGCTGCTACTGTCCCAGAAAGGGGTAAGAAAGATCCTCAAGGAAATGTTCCTTGAACAAGGATTTGTGGCTAATGAATATTGCTTGCACTAAGCTGCGGCCTTTCACCTATCACCCTAACCACAGGTGGAAGCCAGTCTTCATTTCACAGCTCAGCGGAACAGGGACCCTGGCTGCCAGGGCATGACAAGTTGTCTCATTTTAGAATCATTCTTTTTCTTTTTTTAAGATTTATTTATTTATTTGAAAGTCAGAGTTACACAGACAGAAAGGAGAGGCAGAGAGAAAGAGGTCTTCCATCCGCTGGTTCACTCCCCAGATGGCCGCAATGGCCGGAGCAGCGCTGATCTGAAGCCAGGAGACAGGAGCTTCTTCCGGGTCTCCCATGCAGTTGCAGGGGCCTGAGGACCTGGGCCATCTTCTACTGCTTTCCCAGGCCATAGCAGAGAGCTGGATCTGTGTGGAGCAGCCAGGACACCAACCAGTGCCCATATGGGATGCCAGCACTGCAGGTGGTGGCTTTACCCACTATGAAAATCATTCTTTTTCATGGACAAAACAAGTGAATATTTAAACCAGAGTACACTATGACCATGTCCAGTAATTTGGGCTTGTTTCCCACACTCATGTGAGATTGGAAGCCCTGGAGTCAATGGTGTGGCACAGCAGAGTAAACTGGGAAGGCAGCAGAAGGTAGAAGAAGTCTTGGCCACTGCTACCTTTGAGGGAGACCTGATTAGAGTTCCGGGCTCCTGGCTTCAGTTTGCCCCAGCTCTGGCCATTGCAACCATTTGGGGAGTGAACCAGCGGATGAAAGATTTACTCTCTCTCTCTCTCTTTCTCCTTTCCTCTCTCCCTCCCCCCTAATCCCCACTGTCAGCAACTCTGCCTTTCAAATAAATAAATAAACCCCCCCCCCCAAAAAAAAACCAACTTTGGAAGCCCTTTGCTGTGGAAATGTGGAGACCGAATCTCACATCATAGTTGTTACAATTAAATAGCATTTGATCTTGCTACTTGCTGTGTCTCAGTTTCCATATATGAAAAATGACTACAATTTGGATTAAGAGAGCTCTAAGATCCTAGCCTCCTTTGACAATCTTGAGCAAGGGAAGCATACTTTTACAGCAACATACTTATTTTTGAATAATTTACATGTTGAGAGGATAAGCATGCTGGTAATGTTAGGCTACTCTTCTGCATTCCAGATGTCTAAGAGGTGTTTAACACAAGAGTAATATTGTTGCTGCCATAATCTGCTTCAGGTTTTTCTGCCTTGCATTTAATGAAGATGGACATCTTTAAAAGTATGACAAAGTCATATGCCTTGCTCATTACTCCTTATTTATTATTGTTGATGGCTCGCTTTTTCTCATTAGCATTAAACAGGCTATAAAAATGGAGGCATACTTTTCAGCCTTATTTAGGCAAATTCTATCTAATGAGCACTCCCTGTCCATCTCTGGTGTCACTCAGTAACATGTGGAGTAACCTTGGCTAAATCATCCCATGCTATAGTTTCCTGTCTTACATATTAGTGAATCTGGCTCAGATCAATATTTCCCAAAATGCATCTGGCGAGACAGAGTGATAGCTGAAAGAATTCTGTGATGGAACAAATTTGAGGAAAAATGTATTCAATATATCTTATCTTTGCACTCAAAGGATGATCGTAAATACCCTGAAAGCCCAAAAAGTTCTGTGATACAGAAACCTGCTTGAGTTTATTTCACTGAGTTTAGTCAAGTTTATTTTGATGGCATCGTTTATTTCTGGCTGACAACCATTAATAACATCCTCACAGATGAATGATCTACTCAACATCCTTTGGGGTACCCCAAACTTGATGATACCTGAGGTGTCTCTTGGTTCACATTAATGTAATAATGAATGTTAGTTCCAGGGGTGTACTAAAAATCTAGTCAAGTAGGCTTGAAGCCAGGCTTCCTTGTTCTGCATTTGGTTTTTCAATGGCCAATGTGTGACCTCAGGGATCTGTCAGATTTTCTCTTGGCCTCAATTTCCTCATCTAAACATCTTTTCTTTAAAGTAATGCTATACAATGAAAATAAAAATATGGATACATATGTGAACTCTAACTCAAAATCAAATAGCTTGTCATGCTGTACGGATGACAACAGAGTACAGGGCTGGGTTTGAAACTATGAAAAGGAAGTCTTGAGGAGAGCACCTTAGACATGCTCAGTAGTTTCTGAGACATCCTGAGGATGAACCTACTGAGAAACAGGAAAATTTAAGTCTTCTTTGAATTGCAAATGAAGTAGCTTCAGTACAGAAAAGAAGGTCTTCCCTTCACATTCACAGGAAGACCCCTAGACATGATCACTTTAATATTATCCCATGAATTTTCTACATAAACAATTCATCAGCAAGCACAATAGATCATAGAGATTAGAGATACCTATGACAAGGAGAGTACAGAATTCTCAAAAGCAACCAGCGATTTTTTAAAGCAAAGCCCTTACTTGCTGAGAGTTGAACCTGATGGATACCAGAACTTATACAACCTTTCTGGTACTGGAGCCACTCCCCACAGAGGGCAGTAAATCCCTTCTATTCAATCCTTTAAAAATGATTATCAAGGACATTGAACCCTCCTACAATAAATCTCTTGAGTTTCCTGTGCAGAGAAAGACATACTTTTGTCTGATCCCATATGTTCTTATAGAAAAAGTTCTTTGGGTAGAAAAATAGCTACAAATACTACCTACCACAAGACATCATGATGACTTATTCATATAGCTTATTCATATAGCTTATTCATATAACTTATTCATATAGACCTCCAAGAAGAGCATTGTGGTACTTAGACAAAGTACACAGCACTGAATGGAAATCATTCCCGGTGCAGGATTTCAGGCCATTGTAAGAAATGCTAGAAATAACAGGCCCAAATGGGGGCACTTGTCAAGTTAATGGATTCTTCTGTATCCTGCAAGGAAAAATGAAGGATTCAAAGAGGGTTTTATTTTTCCTGTGCTCCTGCTTCATATCCATAATTAGCAGAGTTCTGGAGAGACCGCCTATATATGGACTATTGCTTAAACCTGCATCTTCACTTTACACAAGGATTCCTGTTCATAATAACTTGTTTTTAAATTTTGCATTCCTAACTAAACTAAATCCTTGTGAACAAGAGAGCAAGGGAAACACTTTGTATTTCTCTTATTTTCTTTTAGCACTTAGAAGGAGCATTGTCTTACAGGTTAAGATCATTAAATATTAGCTATACCTGTTTATATATCTACATATCTGAATTGATGAAAGAATTTATAAATATTATTTAGTAATTATAACACAATCTACCATCTGTAAGCTGGAGAACAGAAAAGCTGGTGATATAATTCAGTTCGAGTCCAAAGGCCCAGAATCAGGAGATGCAATTTTAAGGACAAGAGAAGATGGATATCCCAAAACAGAAAGAGAATGAATTCACCCTTCCTCCAAATTTTTGTTCCATTGGTGACCTTAATGAATTAGTTGCTGCTCTTCCATACTGGTGAGAATGATCTTCTTCACCAAGCATACCAATTCAACTACTAATCTTTCCAAAAACAACAACACAGACACAACCGGAAATAATGTTTTACCAGTAATCAGGGCATCTTTTAGCTTAGTCAAGTTGACACATAAAATTAAAAATCATACAAATGTATAAACATTTATAAAAATAATATGAGCACTAAATGTACCACTTAGAACCTAGAAAGAGAACACCTACATATGGTTCTGCATACTAAGAAGTAACTACTGGATTTTCTGTTGTAAAATAGCATGTAAAGCTACCACCTGCAACATCAGAATTCCATATGGTCATAGGCTCATGACTCAGCCACTCCACTTCTGATCCAGCTTCCTGCTAAGGCCCTGAGGAAAGCATTAGAAGATGACCCCAAGAGTTTGGGCCCCTGCCACTCATGTGGAAGACCTGGATGAAACTCATGGTTTTGGCTTAGCACAGCACTGGTTGTTGTGGCCGTCTGTGGAGTATATCAGTGGATGGAAGATCTCTCTGTTTCTCTATCTTTCTGTGTCTCTCCCTGTCTTTCTGTAACTCTGACTTTCAAAATAAATAAATATATATATATATATTTAAAAAGTGTTATACTGATTTTGTTGATTTCATTATTATGCAAATTTTACATGTTTATTACTTGTTTTCGATGTCTGAAACAGATTATTATTTTACATGTTTTTAAAATGTCATACATGCATTATAAGGCAGTTTATTTATTTACTTTTTATTTATTTTAAAGGGAGAGAGAGAGAGAGAGAGAGAGAGAGACCTTCCATTTACTGATTCCCCCCACCGCCAAAACTCACAATAACTAGACTGGGCAAGGCCAAAACCAGGAGCTTGGAACTCAACTCAGGTCTCCCAGGTCAGTATGTCAGGGATACAACTATTTGAGTCCTCACTGCTGCTTCCCAGGGTGAGCATTTATCAGGAAGCTGGAGTTAGAAGCAGAATCACAAGTCAATGCCGGATACACCAAAATGCTGTGTGAGTGTCCCAAGTGACATCACAACCTCTGTGCCAAATGCTTGGCTCACATAGTGGTTTTATATATTCTAATGCAGCTTACTTTTTGCAGTCCACATTATGTTAGGAAATAAAATCAGACTGTTATGCATGCCTAATCTGGGAGTGTGGAATGCTGTCATTGTTTCTTGATAGACTCTCCAAATTTAGCTAATCATTCCTTTGGCAACTGGGTATGTTGGCTGATTGCTCTCAATAAAACCTTCTCCAAACATTTTCTTTTCTCGAAGTTACCCTTGGTCAAAAGGAACTGCCTTGCCCCAAGCTATACCTTCAATGAAGCAACTGTCCAATGCCAGGAAGCTGAAGTTGCAAAGGCGTAGCCCCTTCCCTGGAGTTTGAATGACTTTGGAAAGCTGTCCTGATTTCAGAGCTCTACCTAGAATTAGCAGAAGATTTTGTTCGGATTGTATCACTGAAGAACATCTCTGCCAAATTCTGCTTTATTTCTTTATAGGTTTTGTCCCTCAGAGTAATCTCTGATAAATAGACTGTGTGCAATGTATGACTCAGAGTCTGATTTCTGGGGAACATGACCTTAAGCAATGCTCGTTTATGTTTTCAGTGATGAATAGTATTCCATTGTACCACTGCACTACAATTATTTATTCAATCTACTATTCATGTAAATTGATATTGCTTTGAGTTTTTTTTTTTTTTAAATTGGATACTGTCATAAATATCTCTGTGTACATATGTGAGCACATTTCCCTAGGGATACTCTTCAAGATACAATTGCTGGACTATGAATTTCCTTATCCTGACTTTACAATGGATTAGGAAGGTAAATTTATGAAATTGCTGGACAATTTGCACTACCATGAATCTTCATATAACAAATTTTAGCGTTCCAACAATATCTTGGGCCTTAACTTCTACCAGAGGTTATATTTACCCCAAACTTGCCAAGTGCTGTGCCTCAATACCCTCAAGAAAGCTTTGATTTGAGGATAAGGTCTCTAACTCCCTTGATCCAATAGGATACCTATTCCCCACCTCAATGTCTGATCAAAAATTCCTTGCTCATAACCTTCAACTGTTTAAAGTGTTTCAATTTTTTACATAGGTTCTGACATAATTGAATTTTCCTTTAAACCCAAACAAATGGTTGTGTTCATCTAAATCTCCTTGGTGAAAGCTTCTTGCAATGCAACTGTTCTTTTTGTGTTCCAACACCCTTAATTTCCTGTTATGTCATGTTCTGGGATCCTGACACCCCAAAGGGCAACACGGCTGCTAAGATTCTCTGGTCTATGTAACATCCTGGGTTTCTACTCAGGGATTCTTATCTTTAATTTGTTAATAACATGACAATGTTCAGAATATAATTTGTTAAAACAATTGAGCTCTATTGTCGTCAGGCTGTCCTGCCAAGAGAAGTCTATGCTGCCTCATCATGTAAGAATGTACTGCATCAAAGAGCTCAGATTGTCTCAGAATTGACATTATTAGTGGAGTCTCTTTCCTTACTAGCCAGTAATTATTGTTCCTAGAGTTCCCATACCAATCTGTAATGCCTACAAATGAAGTGGAAATTCCTAGGGGGTTTGAGTAATTTTTGTTTTACATTTATACATATTCAGATGTATTTAATAAGCCTTTTTCAAATGAGGATTTAAATTTGCTGGTAATTATATCTGAAAGTTAAATAGATGTAAATGTGAATTAAACAAACTATTTTCTTTATATTTGACTTCACTGAGGTCAAGAGCATAGAAACCTCCCTGCCAATGTCACTCCAGGAGCCAGTGGATGTGTTTGATCTTTGGCCTCCTGGTACTCTGTCCATGGCCCGTCTGCTATGTCTGGTGAACATTCTTATGCTCTTCTCTTCCACTGAAATGCAACGAGAAATCCTGTGATCCTTGGCATGACATCATTATGATTATACTATGGAGGCCAAGGAAGTCCAGTTTCCACTCATTTGAGTTATTTCCTTGTCTGGTGACTCTGTGCTTGCAGGCTTCGTGACTCTGTCACATGAAATGGAAAACCTGGGCTATGGAGATAGCACTCAGTTCTTTGTGCATGAAGAGAAAAATATGAAAAAAGTACTTAAAATTTTCATTAACTCATATGTTGGGAATTCTTACATAACAATTTTTGCTATATGTGCTGTTTTCTGAATAGAAGTAATCATATCATATTGATAAACACATCAATCATGGAAGAAAAAAATTAAAAATAAAAACCATTCAACAACTTAGAATCAGGAATTGGGACCTATAAAATATACCCAGTTTTCCTGATTTAAAGCATAGCCTTTTTGCTATGCTATACTCTGAATATTTTGCTTACTGAGGTTTCCGTATGGAGTTCTGTAGTAGACAGGGTTAAAATTTCAGAAATAGATCCACTAGATTCTCAATCACAATTTTGTCATAGGTGAGCTGCATGATCTTGGATCCCCTCTTCTCTTTAATTCTTGTAATTGTTTATCTGTTTTATTTTTATTTTCTTTTTACAGAAAACATAACATTTTCTTAAAGGTTCATGATTAGGACTAATGAAAACATTTAAAAATAATTTGAATCAGAGCTTCGTTCATAAAAATACAATGATAAATGACAAATATACCTAAAACTAATTGTGTGACTGCAATTGTTTCCAGTGCTTCTATGAATATTCTGATTCCACCCTTGAAATACAAGTAAGTAGCAGCCAATATTCTCCATTTCCCCACCTATCTCATGAAAGCGATTGTTAGTGGTAAGGACCACACGTATCTTCAGAACAGGGACTCTTCTGACAGAAAGAAAGATATATACCACGGAAACAAGAAGCAGTGATTGGCCAGTGCCTCTGGGAACACGGAGGGCAAGCAGCCCACTCAGCTGTAACAGAAGCCAAGGCTCCACCAGAGGGAATCCAGAGGCAAGATCCAATTTCTTCCTTTGGCCACCTCTTTCCTTTTGTAAATCCAAGTGACAGCTGTCACACTGGGGCCTCCAAGACTCCTCTACAATCCTGTTGATGTGGGGGGCTTCCCACAGGGCTCCAGAGAGAAGTCTGCTTGCCACATTTGCCTCCCTGCATCTGTGCGTTTGTAAACACCTGGATCCCTTCACTGGCGCACTTGCCGTTTTGCACATGGTCCATTTTCCTTTCTTCCCTCCTTCCCCCCTCCCCCATGTCCTTCCCTCAACATACCCTTCCCTGCCTTCCCAATGGCAGGCTCCACAGAAAATCAAGAAACCCCATGGAGGAGGTAAACTCAGCCAGGAAAATCATTAGGGACCACTTGGAGTGACAAGGCAGCACTTGCTTCCTTTCAGGCACGGAATGTTCATTTTTCACCTTGACGGCTGCCCCTGCTATGATTTTTCTGGCACTCAATTCACAGTCCTGAGAAGAGAGGTGCTGTGCTGAGAACTCAGAAAGTTGCCTGGATTTGTTCTCTTCCTCAGACTCCCTGGCACTCAGGTCAGAGTAGACAGAACCGTGGATATTTCTGAGTATTTGCCTATGGGATCTTCACTTACTGAGAATTTCTTAGCTCCCACCCTTCAGAAAAGAGAGGGCAGACTTAGGACCCTATCACCATCCTTTCTGAAAATTGTGCGTCCTCGCACACTGCTGCCTAATTAATCCCTCAGTTACATGCACTGGCCTTGGAGTCATGGTATCTAGGACAGATGTGAGCTGTCACTCATTTCCTCCCTGACCCTAGGAAACTTACACAGCCTCTCTGAGCCACAGTTCTCTTATTTTTGAAAAACAGATGAGCTCCTACCAACAGGGTATTTGGGGGGGAGTACAAATTAAAATTGTTTGATGTGTATGTGTGTGTGTATGCGTATATATGTGTGTATATATATAAATACACACACACATGCACACACACATACATATATACAGAGAGAGATGGTGTTTTATAAGAATTAGACAAAATTAAAAATCATGTAATTCTTCCACTCAAAAGGTATGGGCCCAACTTCCTCTGTATCTTACAAAGTTATCCACAAACTCAGGCTGCATTTATCTGACCTCGGACTTCATAATCCCCCAATATGTATGTTATTCTGCATTGGCTGATCACCGTGTTTTGTCTTGCATTTGCCGCGTGCTCCCTACTCCCTTATTACCTGGACTGATTTCATCCCTACAGAGCTCACCTCCCCATAAATTTGTTGACAAAGAATTTGACAGAGCCACAGAATCCAGTCACTTCCACAGGTGGGTGATGATTTTTAATTATCAACTTCACATTGATTCAATCCCTTTTTCAATATATTATTCCCAGGACTTTGTGCAAGACACACTGTTTGAAATTCAGGGGTGAGTAAGGCAGACATGGTTGTTGCTTTTAGGTAGTATAAAATCTAAGGGAGATAAAAAGGAAAATGGAACGAGGTAGGGAAATTGCTTCACCTTGACAGTTGAGCAGCAGATTCCCTTTTATTTGGACAATGATTTGTCGGATGATTTTAGTTAAAATAAACTGGGAAAGAGTCTGAGGCCTGTTGCTGACTGAGGGTGATAATAAGCTTCTAAAGGAAATGGATTTGGAGCTCCCAGGGCAGAGCTAGGGGGAGGTGGGGGGGAATAGACATAATAGTACAGAGATACCAGACTTTTTCTATGCATTCTGACCCCTTCTTCTGGTTTCCCTGATATACCAAGTAAAATATATTTTACCCAAAAATATGTGTACCAAATGCTACTCCCTAGGATACTTATGCAGCTACCCTGGGGACCATACTTTGAGAATGATTGTCTTCTAAGGGATCAGAAATCTGTTTCTCAAAGGATGAGCCATGATAATCTTTGGGAATAATATCAACAGAGGAGACAGGGCTACTGCCAGCAAATCTGTGAAACAGAAGATTGTTTTGGTTGCCTGTTCCTACAACCATTATCACACTAACAAATGCCAGATACTCTAATTTGTTCATCATAGCTCCTCGAACTGCCATAAGGCCAACACAGTTATGATTTTTTTATGTCATTCCTCGAACCTTCCGTGCCCCTGTGATTTATTTTCCACCGGTGGCAAGAACAAAAGATTTGGTAGTTATGTTTCCATTCAGCATGTAAGAGGTGCTCCAAATTTCTTGTGATGTCTTCCTAAGGAATATTTTAAATAGCACATTGATATTTCAGGTCCTGAAGTAGAGACTGGAAAGGGATATTTTGGGGTAGGGGTCAGAATGAGAAAGAACCAGGTCATATAGAAAAGTGATTATCATAACTCGTGGTCAATGGGACGCTTGTGCAATTACTCAACTTGAGGCCCACCTACTGGTGAGATACATTTTTGTTTATGACAAGTCACAGTCTATATGCTGATATGGGCACACACACACCCCACATGCCTGCATGCAAATTAACACAAATACACGTATCCATACCCCATAGCAAATAAAGCAAATAATCAGTCTTGCTCCTTGTCTTGGTAAAATATCTATTCTGCTGGACTTATGCAACAGGGGAGAGGATATAAAAATAAATCCCAGAGTTTCTTTGTCGAACTAAATTTTCTCCTCCACACTATAAATAATTTAAGTGGAAACTGCCATATTTATTAAAAGAAATGTATTATTTGTCAGGTTTCTTATTTTAAAGCTAATAATATTTAATTGAGTAATTGTGGATTAGAAAAATATTTAGTCAGTAGATGGCTTATTTCACTTAATACATGTAAAAGATGGCTTTTAAAATAGTGATATAAAAAGAGGCTATTAATTTTACTGGATCATGTAGATGTTTCTAGTTTTGCTAGGGAAAAAATCTAGACTCTAACCGTATTTTACCTTATATGCCAAATGTTCATGTTAAATAGCAGCAAAGAGTGAAATTGGCAATTTATGATCTAACTAGGTTCCATTAACAGATTTAATGCAGCAATATCTTGGGCTTCAGGAAATGCAAAGCTGGTGACAGCCCTTTCCCATTTCCTACATCTACATTATCATCCTCAGCTTCAGCTGGGGATGGATACGTGGTTATATCCATTTTCATAGCCACTGTTCCAGACAAATCCTCATTCTTTCTCAACTGGATGAGTCCCACAAGCTCCTAGCTGGTGTTCTGTGGCCACACTCTCTAGCCCAGTCTTATCATCGTGATTTGAGTTACCATTTCCCAACACAAATAAGATAAGAAATGGTAAGCTCGTCTTTTTTTTTTTTTTCTTTTTTTGCCAGGCAGAGTTACACAGTGAGAGAGACAGAGAGAAAGGTCTTCCTTCCGTTGGTTCACCCCCCACAAATGGCCACTATGGCCGGCGTGCTGCTCTGATCCGAAGCGAGGAGCCAGGTGCTTCCTCCTGGTCTCCCATGCGGGTGCAGGGCCCAAGCACTTGGGCCATCCTCCACTGCACTCCCGGGCCACAGCAGAGAGCTGGACTGGAAGAGGAACAACTGGGACAGAATCCGGTGCCCCAAGCGGGACTAGAACCTGGGGTGCTGGTGCCGCAGGCGGAGGATTAGCCTAGTGAGCCGTGCCGCAGGCCGAGCTCATCGCTTTAAAGCCCCTTAATGACTTCTCATAATTTCTATGGTAAAAGTACATATCTTTAATATGCTCTGTAAAATGCCGTCTTTTATTCCATCTCCTCTTGCATCTTGAAACTGTAGAATCTAAAACTCTGTAGAATCTGACAATTGGTCTTCTTTCATTTGTCTCAGAGGATCCATACCCAACCCCTTCTTGACCTCTGCAGATGCTTTTCCACTGCCATGAATAATTTTCATTTGGTATTCTCATCCACCCCTTTATCTAGTTATCTTCTCTTTACTGTTTACATATTTGTTCAGTAATTCCTTACCCACAGAATCATTTTTGGATCAGCTTGTCGCAGTCATATCCCTAATTACACTTGCTCATAACACTTTTAAGATACTTAGATACTTCTGTACTTACATGTTTTATAAATGAACAACTTTATCCTTAGACTATAATTTCTGTCAGTGCTGGCATGTGTCTCTTGCCCTTACCACTGGGTCTCATTTGCCTACATCAATGGCTAGCACAAAGAAGAAGTTTGATAGATTCGAGAGGAAAATGAGACTCAGGGTCACCTCTCAATGGCTTCTTATGAAGATGTGCTAATAGTATACCACCTTTTATCCCTGAGAGATACCTGAAGGAGATCCAAAATCATAGTTAAGCGTAGCCTAGCCTCTCAGCAAGGATTCCCAGTCCTGCCATTTATAAACTCAACTCAGCCTTTCCAAGCACACGTATGGTAAGTATCTGAACTCCCTTTCTGTGTCTGGGGAACTTCCCAGCTCATAAGTATTGGTAGAAGACAGAATTCCCTTCCCAATAAGAGGCAAAAATGCCAAACAATCATCTCTCAACTGTCGGATAGCTAGAAGGCAGAGATGTGACCTAGTCTATGCTAACTATTAGTTCTATAGCTGGTAGGAGAGAAGGGACATCAGAACAGGGTGGAATCTGTTTTGTTAAGAGCAACTGCTGAAAAAGCCACTCCCAACGCGAGAGGCAGAAGTGGTATCAGTGGTAACAGTTCACTCACCATTAACATCTATATACAATGATATCCTCATGGGCCATAGGGCATGATTTCATCCATTTATCTTCAGTTACATGTTATACAAGCATGACTGTTTTAATTCTCTAGGAAGTTAGGTGAGTTATTCAATATCCTTAGGTAAATTTATTTCCTGATCAGATTATACAATTAGTATCTATTAATTATAACAGAAATACCTGACTTGTACATCACAGTCTGTAAAAATTAGACATGCAAGTGAATTATAAAGTAACTGAAGAATTTATTAAAATGTATTTAGAGCCGGCGCCATGGCTCACTAGGCTAATCCTCTGCCTTGGGGTGCCAGCACACCAGCTTCTAGTCCTGGTCAGGGCGCTGCATTCTGTCCTGGTTGCCCCTCTTCCAGGCCAGCTCTCTGCTATGGCCCGGGAGGGCAGTGGAGGATGGCCCAGGTCCTTGGGCCCTGCACCCCATGGGAGACCAGGAGAAGCACCTGGCTCCTGGCTTCAGATCAGCGCGATGCACCAGCCATGGCGGCCATTGGAGGGTGAACCAACGGCAAAAGGAAGACCTTCTCTCTGTCTCTCTCTCTCTCACTGTCCACTCTGCCTGTCAAAAAAAAAAAAATGTATTTAGAAATGGTCAATATTTCCTGCCTTTACCAAGTCCCAAGACATGATAGATTCACCAGTTGCTTGCCAACTATATTTATGGGAAGAAAGAATAGCTTGGCAAAAACAACATTGCTGATAAGAGATAAGCTTCCCCTTCATTGGCTAAACTTTGAAAATACATGTGCCTTTCCCTAGAGGCAAGGATTCAGTGGGGAAACTTTCATTTAGTCATATTGTTTGTCAAAAGACCTCGGTGCTATAAGGGACCCTATAAATCACCCAATCCAAACCCGATTCCTGAATTCTTTCACCTCCCTGCCTCGCGCTGTGGCACAGTGGGTTAAGCCGCTGCCTGCAGTGCTGGCATCCCATATGCCAGTTCAGGTGTGAGAGTCTTGGCTGCTCTACTTGTGATCTACTTCCCTGGGAAAGCAGTGGAAGATGGCCCGAGTCCTTGGAGCCCTGCACCCACGTGGGAGGCCCGGAGGAATCTTCTGGCTCAGTCTGCTCTGGCCCAGCCCTGGCTGTGGGGCCACATTTAGAGTGCACCGGAACTTTTAGAGTGCACCAGAAGATGGAAGATCTCCCACCACCCCACGGCTCTCCCTCTCTTTCTCTGTAACTCTGACTTCAAATAAATAAATAAGTCTTATAAAAAAATAGAAAAGGGGGCTGAAGACAATGCAAATTTTTTGTGGATGGATGAGGGAAGAAATGTACAAACAAGTGTTGGGAGTGTTAGGAAAGTGGCGCAGTTTTATGTATGGTGCGATCTATACCCTGATTTACATTCTAGGCCCTAGCCCCCGCTGCCATTGCTGGAAGCCAGGTGGCTACAGGGCCCAAGCGCTGTTGTCAAGTTCCACCCCCATCCTAATGGGATTCGCTGTTCCTGCTTCCCTGCCTGCCCTGGGGCAAAGCTTTTTTTTTTTTTTTTACAGGCAGAGTGGACAGTGGTCGCCGTGGCCAGCACACCGCGCTGATCCGATGGCAGGAGCCAGGTGCTTCTCCTGGTCTCCCATGGGGTGCAGGGCCCAAGCACTTGGGGCATCCTCCACTGCACTCCCTGGCCACAGCAGAGAGCTGGCCTGGAAGAGGGGCAACCGGGACAGAATCTTGTGCCCCGACTGGGACTAGAACCCGGTGTGCCGGCGCCGCAAGGCGGAGGATTAGCCTAGTGAGCCGCGGCGCCGGCCTGGGGCAAAGCTTTAAAAGGACCTGTTCCCGAACACAACACGTGGCTTTCTTGGTTCTTCTCTCCTGCTCTCTTGGCCCCTCTCTGTTCTCCTCTCCTCTTTTTGTCTCTCTTCTCTCTGTCTCTCTCTTATAGTCTCCTTCTCTCTTTTTCCCTCTTCGCCCCTTCCCTCCGGTCGGCTGGGTCTTCCCCAATAAATGCTTTCCCTTACTCCGGTGTTCGGTGTGTTTTGTGATGGTATAACAGGGAGCAGACCAGTATTGCTCTTGTTCAAAAACCTTGTTCGGTGGGTCTTTTATGTGATTGAATGAGAGAAGAAATATGGTAGCAAATGAGCATTTACATATGAAAAATCTTGTTGGGGCCAGTGTTGTGGCTCAGTGGGGTCAAGCCCTGCCCTGCAGATTCCACATTCCATATTGGTGCCTATTCTAGTCCTGGCTGCTCCACTTCCAATCAAACTCACCACTAAAGTGCCTGGGAAAGCAGCGGATGATGGCCCAAGTCCAGGGGCCCCTGCACCCATGTTGGAGAACTGGAAGAAGCTCATGGCTTCCACTTCATTCTGTAATATTTGATAACAATCTTTGCCATATAGTAAAATAGGATGTAGGACAGGAAATGAAGCATGAAAATACAACTCATAATTAAGAGGTAGATTTTTAAATCTGACTTACAACCAACCTGTACACTGAAGTAAGCAGGCAAGGGTCTGATAGGTACATATTGCCTACATGGAAAAGAATTTGGGGCAAGAGGTAGATACTGGTGAGTATATGAGGAATTTAGGTAGAAAAAAATGGAAGTTTTCAAAAGTGCCTGTGGAGAAAATAGCCCAAGTCCTCGGGCCCCTGATACCCATGGTGGGGACCCAGACAGTTTCAGGCTCTTGGCTTCAGCCTGGCCCAACCCTGGCTGTTGTAGCCATTTGGAGAGTAAACCTAAACCACTGAATGGAAAATCAATCAATCAATCAATCAATCAATCTCTCTCTCTCTCCTCTGTCTCTGCTGTTCTCTCCCTCTCCCTATAACTCTGCCTTTCAAATAAATAAAATAATTAAATCTTTAGAAGAAAATTCATTAGAAAGGCTTAGCATCAAAATGATGCTGAAGCAGAAAGATAGCTGAACTCAAACATAGGTAAATAGAAATGATCTAAACTGAAAGTCAAATATAGAGAGATAATAAAATAAAGCAGGCCATTAGATACATATGGGATTAAATACAATAAGTCAATTCTTTGACTAAGAGTTGCACATGCAGATACTTAGAAGATACAATGGGAAAAGCACCAAAAGCAAAGAATGACATCAACCCAAAGGTCTAAGTATCTCCCAGCAACCTTCAAAGATTGTTATAGCAACGTAAATCATAAACAAAGAACAAGTCATAAAACCGGCAGGAGAAAGATAGACATACTACATTTCACAGAACAAAAATAAGAATGACATTTGACATTTTATCAGGAAGAAAAGACAATGAAATGGAACCTATAGGATGATTATTTAAAAAAATGAAATCTAAAATTCTATATTGTGGGAGAGAAAATGAAACTGTAATAAAGTTAACTTCATGAAAATAATAGATTAAAGTGTTCAATGCCAGAATGCAAAAAGAATTTCTTTAGGTTAAATGGAAATGATCCCAGATGGCAGGCAAATCTTCATGAAGCAATGAAGTGGAGCAGTCTGGCAAATGCGTGGTACAAAATTATTTTTTAAATTTATGCTTAAAAAGTGAGTGGTTGCTGAGAGCCAGAATTACAAAGCACTGAAGAATTCTTAACACATGAAGATGGAAATATTAGGACTTTAATTTGTCCATATCCTTGCCAATACTAGTTTTTATGTGGGTTTTGGATACTATCCATCCTAAGAGTTGAGAAGTGATATCCCATCATGGCTTTTATTTTCATTTCCTTGATATTGCTACATTGTTGGTAGGAATGCAAAATGGTATAGCCTCTATGTAAAACAGTACAGAAGTTGTTCAAAAATTAAAAATAGAACCAACATATGATCCAGCAATCTAACTTTTGGGTTCTTATCCAACAGAATTGAAATCACGAACTTGAACAGTCATGAGAATTTTAGTGAGACATGGATAATGAAGAAAGGCTTGTACATATTTAACATATAAAATTTGATAAGTTTGGACATAGGCAAACATCTGTGATTCCATCACCAATATTAAAGTAGTAGACACTTTCAATACAAGCAAGTTAATGTTATTTAAATGAAACACATTTATATCTGTGTCTCCTGGCTGGAAGGCTGCATTTGTTTCTAAACACATTTCATCCATGTCTCAATAGTATTCTGCACACTTCTTGTTGCCTGATTACTTAATTATTTAGTTAATTATTCTTTCACCAGTTTTTTAGTTATACTCACAAGAGGTACTGGTCATCCACCATTTACCCTGAAGTGTTACTTAGGCACTGGTGCTACAAAACGAAAAAAAAAAAAAAACCCATATGTTCAAAGAACTTACAGTCTGCTTTCTCTATTTATATATTAAATATTATATATACATCAAGCTCCAAACACATTGCAGTGTGGTGGAAGGTAGAAAATGTGGACATTCTGGCATTAAAAAAGTGATGGTGCTGCACAGTCTCTGCTGTGTGCCTTGAATAATTTGCAGGCACTCACCTTAAACAAAAGCTACTGCCATGAAGATTAAACAAAACATTTGAAACACTACGATTTTGTAGTAAATGCTTAATAAATGTTTACCAGTATTTAGTGAAATGAGAGCAGTATGTTCTGGGTGTGATGAAAACGCAAAGGCAGGTTAGAAGGTAAACAAAGGTAGACAACAACCTCCTTCCTTGGATACTCAGTGGCTGGCAAAAAGCAGCGTGCACACAGCCACTTCAGTCTTGTCTTCTTTTCCATTTTTATTCCAATTTTCTATCCAGTTAATTTGCTCAGCATAGATCCCGTGTACTCCACACAATGACTCACTGAGGAGTAAGTGATTAGAGCAGAGGTTTAAGTTACCACTTGGGGCACCCACATCCCCTATTAGTGTGCCTGGCTTGAATCCCAGCTACCCTACTTCTGATCCTAGCCTCTTGCTAATATGCACTCTGGGAGACAGCAGATGATCACTCAAGTGTTTGGGTTTCTGCCACCCATACTGGTGTCGCCGACTGAGTTCCTGATTTCTAGTTTTGGCGTGGTCTGCCCCTGGCTGCTGGGGGCATTTGGAAAGGAAACCTGCAGATGGAAGATCTCTTTCTGTCTGCCACTTTCCCACTCTCCCTTCTTTGAAATAAAACGACAATCATTTTAAAAAATGGATTATTATAACTTAGCTTCCTTGTCTGCAAGATGAAGATGATGATAAAACTATCTGTCTTAAAATGTTGTCACAAGAATAAAGAATGTGAAAGTTAAAAATTAGAGGCCAGCATTGTGGTGTAGCTGGTAAAGCTGCTACCTGCAGGCCCAGCATCCAGTTCAAGTCCTGGCTATTCCACTTCTGATCCAGCTCCCTGCTAATGTGCCTGGGAAAGCAGCTGGAGATGGCCCAAGTCCTTGGGCCCCTGCACCTGCGTGGGAGATCTTGAAGAAGCTCCTGGCTCCTGGCTTTGGTTCAGCCCAGCTCTACCCATTGCGGCCATTTGGAGAGTAAACCAGTGGATGGAAGACCTCTCTCTCTCTCTCTCTGCCTATCTGTAACTTTGCCTTTCAAATAAACAAACAAGTCTTAAAAAAAATTAAACTACAGGGTCTGGTTCTGTGGCATAGCGGGTAAAGCTGCTGTCTGCAGTGCCAGCGTCCCATATGGATGCCAGTTTGAGTCCTGGCGGCTCCACACAGACCCAGCTCTCTGCTATGACCTGGGAAAGCAGTAGAAGATGGTCCAAGTCCTTGGGCCCCTGCACCCATGTGGGAGACCTGGAAAAAGCTCCTGGCTCCTGGCTTCAGATTGGCACAGCTCTGGCCATTGTGGCCAACTGGGGAGTGAACCAGCGGATGGAAGACCGATCTCTCTCTCTCCCTCTCTCTCCCCCTCTCTCTTTGCCTCTGTTTCTGTAACTCCGCCTTTCAACCAAATAAATAAAACTTAAAAAAAATAAACTACACAGTTCTTTATTTTTATTCCTGCTACTATGGTGACTTGCTCACATGATTTGCTTTAATTGGTAATGGCTCCCATCTATCCACACTTATAGAAATTCCACCAAGTACAAAAAGAAAAAAAGATAAAGGAAAGAAATGAAAAGAAGGAAAGAAAGAAAATACTCTATTTTGTTTCATCTTACCCAGTTCAATTCCAGTCCCTTTAAGACATTCTGGACCATCCCATCTCCTTTCTATTAAGTAAATGTTTGTGAACTATCTCATTGTTTTGACAACACAGTGTAAAGATGATTGTGTGCACATATCACATTCCTTCTACTTGTTAGTAGTAAAGTGCAAGGATTCCAGTCATGGGCTCTGGTTAAAACTGCATGAATTCAAAACCCAGCTCTTTCTCCTGCAAGTCACCTAATTTGGGGCAAATAATTGGGACACTCTGTGCGCCTCCATTTTTTCATAAGGAAGCTGGGGGCAGATCATAATGTCCATTACATTGATATGAGAATGAAATGAAACAGGAAGAGAAGAACATCAAATAGTTCATGTGACTATTTACTTTTTTCTGTCGTTTGTTTGCTATACATTTAAACTTTTTTTTAATCTGTATAGTTCTGCAATTTTTTTTCTTTCACTCATTAGGTTTTGATATCAGGTAATGTTATTTTCTGAAAATGAGTTGGAAAGCATTTGAGTCTATTTTCTGAGAGAAAAAATTGTACTATTATTCTTTCTTTAAATGTTAAGTAGAAATCATCAATGAAACTATTTAGGCCTTAAGTTGCCTCTAGGGAAGAGTTAAAAAGGAATTTAATATCTTAAATACATAGGTGGTTATTAAAATAGTTTCTTTCCATTTTCAATTTTCTGAATTTGTGATTTTAAAAATATTTATTTGAAAGGGAGAGCAACAAGGAGGAAGGGAGGGAGGAAGAGAGGAAGAGAGAGGGAGATGGAGTGGGGGAGGGAGAGAAAGAGAGATATCTTCCATATTCTGATTCATTCCCCAAGTGGCTGCATTGGTGGAGTGGCCGAGCTTGGGCAAGGCTGGAGCCAGGACACTGGAAACTCCACCCAGATCTCCCATGTGGATGGCAGGGCCCCCACCTCCTGCTTTCCCAGACACACTAGCAAGGAGCTGCATCCAAGACAGAGCAGTTGAGACTTGACCAGTGCTCTGATATTGGATACTGGCGTTGCAAGTGATAGCCTGACTGCTGCATCATGCCAGTCCCTGAATCTGTATTCTTGAAAAAAAAACAAAAACAAAAAAAAAACAGAGCACTTCACAAAATTGCCAAGATTATTGTCATAAAATTCTGTAATATCTTCAAACCATTAAAAATAGATACCCTCTGATATAGCAATTCCACTAAAGACGTATGAGGTACTTCAAAAAGTTCATGAAAAATAGAATTAGAAGATAAGTTTGCTTTGGTGTGTTAAATATTGAAATCCATGCAACTGAGGATTCTTCAACAACTTTTGAAAACTGTATATTATGAAAAAACATGAATGGGAGTACATATGTACTCCCATTGTTTTGTTTTGAATTGTTTTGCACAAAATAAACTGCTTTTTAATTCTAATTTCCACGAACTTTGTGAAGTGCCCCTGTGTGTCCTAAGGGAATAAAAGCAGTATGTTGAAGAGACGTCCTTACTCCCACATTCATTGTAGCACTATTCACAATAGCCAAGGAATGGAAATGCATGTAAGTGTCCATTAACAGACAAATGGATAACAAAAATGTGGCATATTTTTATAATGTAATACTATTCGGTCATAAAAATATCTCATGCAACAACACGGACAAACCTAGAGAATAATATGCCAAGTGACATAAGTCAGGTACAGAAAGACAAATACTGCACATCCTACTCTGATGTGTAATCTGTAAATCGATCTCATAGAATTTGAGAGTAGGATGGTGGTTACCAGAAGAGTGGAGGAGAGGGGAAAGGGCAAAGGGAGAGAGATCACTCAAGGGGTGAAATGCTACAGTTAGCTCAGAAGAGCCAAGTCAGATATCCTACAGCACAGCAGGGTTACTACAGTTAACAATAATGTATTTTGAATTTCCAAAAAGCTAAGGTAACATTTTTAATTTCTCCAACACAAGGAAATGATAAATGTTTGAGGTGATGAGTATTCTATCATTTTGACTTGATCATTACACAATGTGTGCATGCATCAAAACACTACCTTTTACCCCATAAATTTGCATAATTATGTGCCGATCAAAACTAAAACAACCAAAAGAATTGTAAAAGTTTTTCAGAACAGTACTTGACATACAATAAGTACTTAATAAATAATAAACCATCAATATTAAGAACAAGGACTACATTTTTCCCTTTGTAAAAAAATATTTATTTATTTATTTGAAAGGCAGATTTACAGAGAGGCAGAAGCAGAGAGAGAGATCGATCTTCCATCTGCTGGTTTATTCCCCAGATGGTTGAAACAGCCGGAGCTGTGCCACTCTGAAGCTAAGAGTCAGGAGCTTTTTCCAATCCAATTCCCTGCTAGTGGACTGGGAAAGCATCGGAAGATGGCCCAAGTGCTTGGGCTCATACACCCATGAGACCTGAAAGAAGCTACAGGCTCCTGACCCAGCCCCGTCCATTGTGGCCATCTTGGGAGTGAACCAGTGGATGGAAGATTCTCTCCTTCTCCCTCTCCCTCTTTTTCTCTCTCTCTTTTTTTTAAAGATTTATTTATTTTTTATTTGAAAGTCAGAGTTACACAGAGGGAGGAGAGGCAGAGAAAGAGAGAGAGAGAGGCAGAGAGAGAGAGAGAGAGAGAGAGTGAGAGGTTTTCCATCCGATGGTTCACTATCCAGTTGGGCACAATGGCCGGACTGGAGATGCACTGATCCAAAGCCAGGAGCCAGGAGCTTCTTTCGGGTCTCCCACATGGGTGCAGGGGCTCACGGACTTGGATCATCTTCTACTGCTTTCCCAGGCCACAGCAGAGAACTGGATTGGAAGTGGAGCAGCTGGGTCTCAAACCAGCGCCCATATGGGATGCCAGGCTTCAGTCCAGGGCATTAACCCACTGCACCACAGCACCGCCCCCCCACCTTATTTCTATCTCCCTCTCCCTCTTCCCTCTCCCTTTCTCTTTCTTTCCTCTCTTTATATCTCTGCCTTTCGAACAATTAAAAATAAATCTTTAAGAAAAAAAATCCAATATTCAATCCCCCAAAATGTCCCTTTTGACATAATGACCTGTAAAATTATGATTCCTATAGAACAATTAAGGTCCCAGCCTCTTTAGATTCATCCTCGCACACCACATTCCACCAATAATCCCATAGATTCTGGGAATCTCACTATAGTCTCCTAAGCAGTTTCCTACCTTCTCCTGGTCTAATGCAGATCCCCTGAACCAAATGGGTAGCAATTTTTGGAGACATAACAAAAACAAAAATAAAATTTATTAATAAAAACCTTGGGGATCTTAAGTAGTTCCTACACTCAGGGTAAAATTATTTATGTTTCACTGTTGAACAAATACATGTAGCAATCAACTGAATAAAACAATTCTGTGGTACTTTATGTGGCTACCACAACACTGCTTTTTTTGTTGCCGTGAAAATCTCCCATGTTCTTTGTGGTATTCTTGAATAGAGTGAAAATTGCATTTCAGGTTAAGTTTCTATGTATATAGTTTAAAAGCATCACACAATCTTTAGTCATTTAGGCTACTCCATTGGAATAAGAAGGACTACCCTCCAGTCAGTGCCCATCAGTGTGACTGGTCTCAATTCCCACCTCTGCCAGCTGTCACCAAGCTGCTGACTGTCAGACCACTAAGCATTCACCGTACCGGGGGGTGGGGCATCCGTCCACAGGTCACCCATCTTGTCTCTTATTCTCCCTAGAAAGGGGCTTCCTTACTAAACTTCCTGCACACACTGACCATAAAAAGACACTATTCTGTAATCACACCTAGTTCTTCCTAGTTCTTTTTCTCAGTTTGGGAGGCAATTCAGATGAAGGGTACTTTGGTATAGTAATTTAAACAAAATTTTTCTCTGCTGTTGAAAAATTGCCTTAGAATTTGAATTGACAGTTTGGGATGGATTTGGTTTCATGGCCTGCCCATGGATTGTACTGCCCATTTCTCTAAAAATAGGCACAACATACATTATTCCCACAATGCTTTCAATGGTGCTGAGTCTCTCAGAGAGATACCTGTGGCAGGCACTGCACCATCACCCACAGAAAAGGGGTTTGGGGGCTTCTGACAACAAAAAAGAGAGGATTCAATTGTGAAGTCCGTTGGAATTGACCTTCCTGTTCCTCAGACTGCTAAAGAGAGGTAAAAGTGCTGAAGTGCTTTCTATATCTACATAAATTTCTTGAAAGATTTCAGACTGATTAAACTTTACTCCTTCCCGATTTAGAGGCATAAAGTCGCTTACTTGACTCCTACAAGCAAACATTTTGTGTTATGAGCAATTTCTTACATGAAATGATACTTGAAATGGTGGTAGAGGAGGGTGAGGAAGAAGAGAGAAAAATATGAAGTAAATAGTACTTTTAATACCTCCTTTTAGTTTATCTTATTTATTTATCTACTTAAGAAGCTGAGGGCAAGAGAGCAAGGTCCTATCTTCTAGTTCTCTCCCCAGATACAGCTGGGTCTGGGCCAGGACTAAAGCCAGGAGATGAGAACGCAATCCAAGTCCCCCAGGAAGGCGACAGGAACCCAATGACTTGAGCCATCACCACTGCCTCCTAGGGTTTGCATTGGTAAGATGCTAGAGCCAAGAAATGAACCCAGCCACTCCAATGTGGGACACAGATGTCCCATATAGCATCTTAACTTCTAGGCTAAATTCCTGCCTTCCAATTTTGTTTTCTTTTTTCTTCATGGGATGACAGGAATTTATTTTGATGGTTTCTGGGCATAATTGAATGAATTATACCTCAAAGACCATAATGAAGAGTTTTGACAGTATTTCATCCATTTACTTATTTTCATATTTATTTGTTCATTCTTTAATTATGAAATATTATGTGTTATTAGCACTGACTCAAACCCTGTGCAAGGCTCTGGGAAACAGTACTAAATAATTTATTATACCTCACTCCTTAGTGGAGTTTATATTATAGTGGCTGATATGGGTAGTTGACAAAGTAGTAACAAAATGAATTATTGGAGTAATATGTATTAAGAAGGAGAAAAATAAGTTGGTATAACAAAGAACATTGAGAGGTCTAGGAAAAGATATAGCAAATTCCACCCAGTGTGAACACTGACTTGCCTCTTCTGATTATACATCCCAGAAAGAAGTCAAGTGTTTGTGAAACAAGAAAAGGACTGTTGGCCCATGTGAAGAGATGGTAACTTAGCAGAATAGGATGTTGTGGGATTGCCAACAGGAGACATGCAAAGCAGAAAACTGTCTGGTGTATTTTACTGAAGATAGTGTTTAGTGTTCCTGATAACGTAGATTCACCATCAAGTTTCAAAAATTAGACTCTTCAAATGGAATATATATCTGGTATTGAACTGACTGCACCTTTCAATGCTTGCAGAGTTCCCTACTCTACATTTGACCCAAGAGGATGTACACAGTATGAACTTATCCCAAAGGTTGCTCATGAAAGTCCATGTCAAATGAAAGCTGGACTTGAACTCTGAGATGAGAATTGCTGTGTGTGCCTCTGAGTTAAGTAACTGGTCAAAAAAGGTATTTACCCACATCCATCTTGAGTTTCAATTTTGTAGGTCAGTTTATCGAAATCCTGGCCTGTTATCACACTCATAATATGCCCAGGCTTCTTTCATACTATTTTTATTCATTAACCCTACAATTAAATTATAAACAGTTACCTTGAATGCCCTCTTCACTCACAATCATGCATTAATATGGTATGGCAAAATCCTGTTGAAATTTATACTTGTATTAAAAAGATGCTATAAAATAAATATTTAGATGCAAGGATAGGATATAAGAAATTCATCTGTGGGAAAATCTGTGTTGTTCACAGGGACGATATAGATAGACTAAAACCAGCTACTATCATTAAGGAATCTAAGTGTTGGTGAGAATGCAGATTCTCTTAAATGTGTCCTTAATTTCATGTAATATTTGTATGCTTTTCCTATCGTATTATAAAATCTCAGTCTCTGGATTGGCACCCCTTATAGCCCAGTAATCCTCTGGTCAGTAAATTCATGTGTAGACTCTCCTCCTGTGATTTACATTGCTCATAGGCACATGGAAGCATACCTTTCAATGCCAGTGGTTATCTTTCTTTCCTAAAGAGTTGATCCAGAATATTGACTGCACCACTGATGATCACAGAGAGGTTGCTTCTCTCAGAGCTAAGCACCCAGCTATCAGTTGATTCCATCTCTGTAACTCCTTCCTCATTTATGTCTGAGTTAAGATTCTATTTCTAACTGTAAGCCAGAGTTATGCTTGTGGATCTCTTCTAGCTTGCAGTTGATTTTCCAAACCCCCTTCTAGGTAACTAGGTGATGATTCAACGCAACACTCAAAAAAAAAAAAAAAAAAAAAAAAGAGAGAGAGAGAGAGAAAGGATGCTTACTTTCATCTTATTTTACAAGAATCTCTGCAAATTGCCCTCTAAAGCTTAATTCAGTGATCCAAGATCAACTGAGACAAGACATTCTCAGGCTTCCTACTAAAAATTCTTGGTAATCTTTTATTTCATTTATTGATTTTTTTTGACAGTAGTGACAGATTTGAGCCAGACCTACTGCGAATATTCAATTTGCTTTCTGTGGTCCATCAACATGATAAATGATCAAGATTTAAATTACTTTGGTTTCATTTATGAGATAGTATGTATAGAACTGGGAGGTATACAATCTGACTTTTAGCCCTGACCATTGAAAGGCTGATTGATCTATCCAGGACTGTTCATTTTTTTTTTTTTTTAAGTTGCACCACATGATCTGGAGTGAGTTTTATGCAACCTTGAAGTATTTGGATTATAAGACTCTTAATTTGTATGTTGAGAATAGAAACCATCATGGAACTGACAAAAAATTAATGTTACTTGTCAAGGCCTTAGGAGCTAGACTAGAGCTCAGTATTTTATGTATATTATCTTAATAATTTTCACAAAGCCCCATGTGATAGGAATCTTTATTGATAGGAATGTTTATTAACATCATAGATAAGTCTTGGCTTCTTCTTCAGTAAAATCAGGTTAATACACTGACCAAGAATTAATAAATTGATGCTAATAAACTTATCATGCAAGTGGCCTAATGCTAAGTTCTGAGTTTGACCATGTAGTTGCTTAATGCAAAACTCTCCATAGGAAGGCCAGAAGGAGAATAGGTACATGTCTTAGTGTTTTCTATTATGTAGATTCTGAATGAGTTAGGAAATTGGATATTTCACAGTCAATCCATGAAGCTTCTGATGAGTCCCCATGACAGGAAGGCGATGAGGCAGTGCACCCAGCATTTCCTTCTCAGAGAAGGAAAGAAGAAAAGAGTTTGACTCCAGCCCTCTAAGAGCTTGCATTCAAACAAGGGTGAAAGCAATGGAGTTTAACAGAAAATGTTAGTTCTTTTGGCACAACCAGATAGAGAACGCAGTGGAAAGAAGTAGGAGAGAAGAGTGAATTTGGCCTGCATTTAGGTGAAGTGAAGGGATTACTTAGTGGCAGAGGCTTTGGTTTTTACCTTGAGTCATGCAGAGGTTGCTATAATGCAGAGGTTGAGCATACTTCTTTTTCTATGTTTGTTTCTTCAGGCATAGTATCTAGAAGATTACTGAGATAGACTAGAACAGGCAGAAATCAACACAAGGAGGGATTTTAGAAGACAAAATTGAGGCTGGCGCCATGGCTCACTAGGCTAATCTTCCGCCTGCAGCGCTGGTACTCCGGGTTCTAGTCCCAGTTGGGGCGCCGGTTCTGTCCCGGCTGCTCCTCTTCCAGGCCAGCTCTCTGCTGTGGCCCAGGAAGGCAGTGGAGGATGGCCCAAGTGCTTGGGCCCTGCACCCGCCTGGGAGGCCAGGAGGAAGCAGCGCCGGCCGCAGTGGCCATTTGGGGGATGAACCAACAGAAGGAAGACCTTTCTCTCTGTCTCTCTCTCTCACTAACTCTTCCTGTCAAATAAATAAATAAATAAAATAAAAAATAAGACAAAATTGAGGCTACACCCTCATATCCATAGTGCATTTTGACTGGTAGCCATTTATCTCCTACTCATTTTCAGAAGACCGAGGTATTAAAAGTAGGCCAGGCCAATAGGAAAACCCACCTTCTAAACACTAATTTCCAGAAATCAGCCTCACTAAAGTCATGTTATTAAGCCTCACTAAAGTCAAATACTCCGTACACTTGCACAGTATTAATTCACACTCTAACACTGTTGTTTTCACCACTGCTTGTCTTCTGATTACTAGAAGAGAAAATCCCGAGGAAAAAATAAGATAGTCAAGCACAGACCTAATGCTTGCTAATAGACGTGCAGAAAATGCCCATATACCGAATCCTGTCTCACTCAGGCCTGAGATTCTCAACCCCTGATTGCCTGATGCTCCATTTGTATCTATTATTCATCCTCTATGAGAGGAGATGGTGGCTGAGATAGAATTATGAGCCATTCCTCAACTCTTTGATGCATGTAAGAATGAAATAATTAACATCACAAAGATAACAGCCAAAAACTATACTAGGTCCATCAAATATGCTTCCCCTAATTCAAACTTTAGTATTATATCTAAATAAGTGATTAGATATTTACTGTAGTCAGGTTTCCCAGTGTAGGCCCTCAGACCAGGACCCTAGGCAAAAAGGTAATATAATAGAGGATTCCAGTGAAGTAGGGCAGTAAAACAGAGAAAAAAATGGGACATATACAGGGATGCTTACCAAGTAAATTACCATATTGCCACTTAGCAAATCTTATTATATATGCAAATTAAAACACATATAATCAATCATCTATCACATGTAATATCTATATTTAGATTGCTCCCAATATAACTGGTTATAGAAGGGTACTTCAGAAAGTTCATAGAAAATTGGAAATAAAAGATGAGCTATTCTGGTGCAAAAATTTTGAAATCCATGTATAGTCTTTTAATAACATGCATTTTTCATAAGTCTTTAAAAGACTCTTCATGTAGTTGTAGTTATTTATATAAGTATCTATATATTTAACTGCATTAAAGATATTACATATAGTTGAGTGTATCACAAATCTCATCACACATATATGAACAAATTTAAAATGTTTGCTTTTATGATATGCACTATTATTTTTCTAATTTAATGTCTAAAAATTTGTAAGGAGAGGTGAAATTGGTTTAAAAGATCAGATTTATAATTAGGAATGGAATAAAAATCATCATTGTTTTAATTCACACATTTTCTAATTATAAAAATTTAAACTACCCTTCAGAATGGATATTAAAATTATAAAATAGCAAGTGCTAAAAGAATCTTGGTTAGAGGGAACCCTATACACTACTGATGGGAATGAAAAATTATGTAGGTTCTATGATAAGCTGTATTATGATTCCTCAAAAAAATTAAAAATAGAAATACCAAATGATATAACCAACCCACTTCTGGGAACATATTCAAAATAATTGACAGTAGGATCTCAAAAAGAAATATTTGCACATCCATATATGTAGCATTATTCAGAGTGGCCAAGAGGAAGAAGAGGCCCAGAATTTCTTCTGTGGATAAACAGATAAACAAAACGTGGTGTATATGTGTGTGTGTGTGTGTGTATACAGTATTAGAATAGAATTCTGCCATAAAAATAAATAAAAGTATGCTATATGCTACAACATGGATGAAATTTGGAGTTGTACTAAGTGAAATAAATTATTTATAAAATTATGCAGTTCCACCATAAAGTATCTAAAGCAACCAAATTCAAGAAAACAGAATCTAGAACTGTGGTTACAAATGTTAGTAGGAAGGGGAAATTAAGGTTATTATTTAAAGGGTGCAAAATTTCAGTTTTGTAAGATGATAACTTTCTGGAGAATTGTTGCCCAATAATATGAATATACAAAGAGTTTTCAAAATTTTGACAAAAATAACATTATTAAGGAACTATGTTTAGACTTCAATTTGTTTGCATCTAAATAAACATGTACTAACTTGTATCACATGTCTGAACAGGATCTAATCTGAGCACTAGGAAAAATAAGAATTGTGAACTAATTTGACACTTCACAAAAATGTTATAGGGACAATGCCCAGAAAGAAATTAACATTTTAACAATTGATAAATCCATTAAAAGGGATGAATTAATGTTAAAGATCAAGGCTACAGTGGAAGATCATCCACATCAATTTGTGAGGTAAAAAATAATCTTGTACATACTATAGCTGAAGTGAGTCAACAATAGAGAAATAATAACTACACCACTGGCCTCTCAACTGGTTCCCTCAATACAATCAATACAATTCTGACTAAAAAATTAAAGTGAGCAAACTGTCAGCTCAACAAATTGCAAAAATACTATACCTAGATCAACAGTAGAAAAGAACAGAATTTTCAAGATCCTGAAGCATTTCCTCAAAGAATGGTAACAAAGAGTTGAAAGGGAAGTAGGCAGGCATATTGGTTAAAATCCATTAGGCTTGTGAGCTAGAAGACCACACCTTCGCCATGCCCCTGTGTGACCTCATGCCCTACCTGATACCTTTGCCACACCCCTGTGTGACGCCCCTACCTTGCCACACCTGGGCGCCCACCAGCCCAATTAACCTCTCTCTCTATTCCAAATTTCTACCAGGGGACCACCCTGACTGCCACTACCCATTTGACTTGTAAGGCTGCCACAAAACACACCAAACATCAGAGTAAAGGGAAGGGTTTATTGGGAGAAACACAACAAACCAGAGGGAAGGGGCGAGGAGGGAAAGAGAGAGAGAGGAGAACGTAAGAGAAGGATCAAGAAAGTGAGAGAGAACAAGGGGGAGAGAGATTGAGAAAGAGAGAGACAGAGACCAAGAGGGAGAGAGATCAGGAGATGGAGAGAGAGAGCGAGCCACATGTTCAGGAATAGATCCTCTTAAAACTTTGCCTGTGGGAGGGCAGGGAAGTAGGAGCATCGAATCCCATGAGGATGGGGGTGGAGCTGACACCAGTGGTTATGCCTTATGGTCTCCTGGCTTCCAGCAGTGGCAGTGGGGGCTAGTGCTTAGGATGGTGTCCAAGGTATAGATCATGCCATAGCTAAAACTGCACCATTTCACTAATATGACTTCTCCCATTATCACTTAAAAAAGTGTCTGGAAATTGGTGAATCTTATTGTTAGAAATAAAGTCTATATTTTATACTTTTGCCTCTTAGTTTTATTTTTCCATGAACATTTTGAAATACCCTTGTATCAACACTATTGAATTGTAGATTTAAAATGATAAAACAAAAACACTTAAATTGTACACTTCAGATATGAACAGTTTATATATGTCAAATTTAGCACAATAAAACTGTTAGAGAAAAGTTGAAACTAGCTTCCACATTAGTCTCAGAAGTGGAGGGAACCTTGCTTTGCATCTGGCCCAGTAACCCACTGGATGCAGTAGTCTTTAAATTCACTGCTTTCATGACAAGCTAGCCCATTCTGCACTGTTTTGCTTATCTGCAAAACAAACCAAAACCAAAACCAAAACCAAAACCAAAACCAAAACAAGACCCAAAAACTGCTTATATTCAGATAAAGGTCATAACACAAGTAGTTAATATATACCACTAGTCTGAAGGCCTAGAAATGATCCCATAATCCCATTCTGCTCCATTTCAAGGTTGGTTTTGTCATTATCCCACTTCAAAAAATACCTTTTGGGGCCGGTGCTGTGGCGTAGCAGGTAAAGCCAACGCCTGCAGTGCCAACATCCTATTTGGATGCAGGTTGAAGTCCCAGCTGCTCCACTTCTCATCCAGCTCTCTGCTATGCTATGGGAAAGCAGTATAAGATGACCCAAGTCCTAGGGCCCCTGCACCAGCATGGGAGACCCAGAGGAAGCTCCTGGCTCTTGGCTTTGGGTTGGCACAGCTCTGGCTGTTGTGGCCAATTGGGGAGTGAACCAGCGGATGGAAGCCCTCTCTCTCTCTCTCTCTCTCTCTCTGCCTCTCTCTCTCTCTCTCTGCCTCTCTCTCTCTCTGTAACTGTGAGTGTTAGTAAACTGGTGCTATCTTCCTAAACCCAGCCTGGCTTACTAGAAGTCAGGTGACCAGAGGGCCCAATCACAAGTGTCAGCTCCAACCCCACCCTAATGGGATTTGCCACTCCCACTTTCTTACCTCTGCAAAGCTGTAGAAGACCTGTTCTGCCAGTACAGGCTGCTGTTCTCTCTGTGCAGGGGGAGGTTCCCTGTCGGGTTTCCCCCACTCGACAACAAACCTTCTCCCTTACTCAGGTGTTTGGTGTGTTTTGTGGTGGCCTTTTCTTTCAGTGACTTTCAAATAAATAAATAAATCTTAAAAAGAAAAAAAAAATTCCTTTTGTCCTCTGGCGTAGTTTCTAGTACAGAATGTTCAGGTTTTTTCAGAAAAGGCAGGCACCTTCCAGACTTCATAGATTCCTTCATGTTTCAAATTCAAACTCAATTTGTTCAGAATAGGGAGTGTTCAAGATACAAGCATGTTTCTTATGTGGAAACTGAGAAATTAATATTTTGAAGGACTTCTGGAATGTTCAAGGGTGAAATGTTTTTGAAATCTCAGGCTATGGAGTTTACTGGATTGTTTCCTGGTCTTTCTTTTCACAGATCTGTCTCTACTGTGAAATGTTATTATTTCTAGTATGTCATGACTTTGACCTTAATACCTTCAATTTGCTTGCTCTGTGCTGTGCCTCAATAAAATCGACATACTGTTTATGTCCTAAATAATGTGAGGGTTAATTAAAACATGTAAAATAGTGAAGACATGCTTCTTTAACGTGCTTAATGACTTAAAGATGTAAGCTGAGTACATCATTATTACTACAAATGAAAAATACAATCACATTCTCCCTTTAGATGTCTCTATTGGAGGTTGTTGCTTCCAGTGTTCTACAGTGTCCATGATAAGGTGATAATGTATGCAATCCAGCATCAAAATTTATTTTTATCTCTATTCTGAACAAAGATTTAACCTCTTGAGTAATGACCCAGAATTAAAATGAATACACACACACACACATATTTATTTCTATATATAAGCTACATGCAGCTGGATTCAGGACAGCTGTTTTTTTTTTTTTTTTTTTTTCCTTTTATCCCTTCAATTTCTCACAGGCAGAGATAAATCAAGATAGAGACAGGGTCTCTTTTGTACCAAATATATTTTATTATCTTATCTTAAAGCCTGGAAGACGATTTGTACCAAAGCCCAACAAGTAATTTCAACTCCAAAAGGCTCTGTGCATGCTGAGATGAATTGGAAATGTGATGTCATAGGAGGAAATAATAAAAAATTGAAATATAGAAAACGATAAAAATCAAATAACCTTAAAGGTACAAGAACCAGAGTTCATAGTTTAGTTGAAAATTAGGTAATATTGTCAAAGTGATTTAGAGCAAATTTCATAATATCTGTTAGCCTCATTTTCCTTAGCCTATCTTATTCATTGAAAATGAATTGAACTATTTGCCACGGAGTCCAAGGGCAAATGATCATTAATTCATAGCTGGGAAGCAGCTGATGGCAGTGGATACTATGCTGTGTTCTGGTATCAGACTACCCAGATTCAAATATCGGCTTTGGCATCTACAAATTGTGTGATCTTAGAGAAGAATCTTAATATTCTTCATCTACTTTTGCTATTCTCTAAAGTGGGATAAGGGTATTGCTTATCACATATGATGAGGAAATTAAAGGAAGCAGTATGTTGACAGAGCTAGACCAATTTCTGACACATAGGAATTATTAACACAATGTCAGACACCAATATAATCATGATCATTATGCTATCACGAATGATTTTTCAGGAAACACAAACTGTGATATTCCATACAATGGACTACTATTCATCAGTCAGAAACAGGGATTAGTATACAATAGTGTGAAAAGCAAAACTGCAGAAATAGAAAACATATCACTGGTTTCCTGGAGCTGTGAATGGAGGTAAAGCCTGACTATAAATGGGGTAGCACAAATTTGGGGAGAGAGTTAAAGAATTGCTCTGTATTTTGATTATGATGGTGGTTACAAAACTAAATGTGTTCATCAAAACTCACAGGGTGAATTTTACTTTTGGTAAATGCATTTTAAAAGTTAACTGAAAATATAAATATTTATTTTTCCAGTGCTCATGTACTTCAACACAAAGAGAAAAGTGTTTATAAGAGAAAGCTGTAGATTTGTTTAAAAATAGCATAAAATAACATATAAGTTCATTTTTGAAGAAAATTTTTTCAATTTCATAATCGCTGATGTTAAAATCATTTCTAATTGAGTTATTGATTATTTGATCACCAAAGAGCAGATGGTAGCTTTTTAATCCAACCCCCCTTGCTGTTTCTGATACATTGGGAGTGAGGTATCCAGCTTTTAGAGGAGATAAACATTTACTAGATAGATCATTGTGATGGTAAAATGAACATTACACACACACACACATACATATAAACTCATCAAATTGTACACTTCATGTTCAGTTTTTATGTACTTATTATACTTCAAGAAAGCTGGGAGAGAAAAACTTTCCAGATGGGAGGATTCTCAGGTTAGTGCATCTTACATACTTAGAGCATTAACCATTTTTAATATAGAAGTTCCTAAAATATTAATATTTCTCCAAGTGATATTTGATGGCAAAATAATATCTTTGTGAAGTAGTAAGTGATTTTTATGAAAAAGTCGAATAAGCTGATAGAATGTAATAATTATACTGTCAAAGAATCCAAGATTGCATTTTCTCAAAGACATCTATGTTGCCCACTTTTGGTTGCTCAGGCTGTTACCAAGATGGTTAGATTTATTTCTCTTCTGACTGCACCATAGCAGCCAGCCTTATGCAAAAGATATATGTGAGGCAACTTTTCAGAATGATGCAAAACCCATGTCATTGCTTATGCAGGTGATTATGTACACAATTAAAAGAATGGCTTTCACACCAATGGAAACAGAGAATGAGCCTTTAAGAAGCCCTAGAGTACTGTTCAGATGTTTTAAAATATAAAACAACTGGTGATTTATTTATTAGCAGGAAGATGAAAAGCATTTTTCTTCCACAATAGCTTGTCCTAGGCTATAGGCTCCAAAGGAACTGCCCACCAGAGATGCAAGTCTGACCTCTTTTGTGCAATTTCTGTGGTTTGCTTTCTCATGCATTAAGTATGGACTATGCATTATTAACCCATTATGGATGGATCAAGATCAGTGTGTGTCCTATTCTTACAACCTTGGAAATTTCACACACAAATCTTAGGGAAGTACAATGATCTAATACTTCAAAGCAGGAAGCATAGCTAATAGTCACACTGTTCTTTGATCTGTTACTTATGTCATTGGAAGACAGTCTGTCTGGTCTGTATTTACTCTAACACTCTAAATGCCCAATTCTTTTCAATATCATCTATTGAATGAAATTTACAGGACACATTGGGGTACCTTGGCTTGGGATAAAAACGTGGGGCAGCATATATCAACATACGTTCTCAGTCCTGATGGTGCTTGAGAATAACATTGGAGAATTAGCATTTGTGTTTATGAAAATTAGAGGACAAAAAAAAAAACCCTCTGAACTGTTCAGAGATGTGTTGAATTGAAAAATAATTAAATGTGTCAGTGGGTGGCACAGTAGAGCTTAGTTACTCATAGTGCAGGTTTTAGCATCAGCTTTCCTAGGTCTGAATGAATGAGAGCTTTATCCAAAACTAGTTGCATGATTGTGAGTTGGATTAGCTACTGTTTCTTCATCTGTAAAATTAGGATTGCATTACCTGTGTAATCAGTTGATTATAAATTAAATGCAACTGTACATAAAGATTCAGCACAGTGTCTGCTCTTGCTCTAATGAAGGCTATGGATAACATTTTAATAGGAAATCCTATCACTTATGGGTTTCAGCACTTGACCCTGCATTCATACTTTGCAGCATTGAACTTCTCTTTCTTCCATAAAACTTCAGAAGGCTCTCCTAAACAATTTTCACTTGCTGGCCCTCTCATCATTCAGAGCTGACTTCTAAATGTGCTATTTCTTTATGCTAATTTTTTTCCAAGTTCAATGTTTATACACTTGGGAGCCTTTTTTGGATTTTCTTCTATTTAGTCCCTTTGAGTGATCTCATCTACAATAAGCACCTAGACGAGATGCTGTATTGCAAGTGGTGGCTTTACCTGCTATGCCACAATACTAGCACGTGAGTCTACATTTTAACCAAGGTCACTGGCAGAAACAGCATGCATATCCCGTTGTCATTATTATCATTGACATCATCATCATTGTCAATACGGTCGTGGTTCTCACTATTTTATGGTCATCTATTTCATGCCATTAGAAGTTATTATTTCATGTAATCTTCTAAATATCCTAGGGAGTAGGTTTTATCCTCAATTTCACAGATGAAGTAAGACTCAAAGGAAGTATGTCAGGTACACAAAATTTGAAGCTATTAAGTGCTAAATAAGAATCCTATGTGTACCTTGCTGAATTTGAATGAAAGGTCTTTCTAGTACTTTCTTTGGTCCTTTGTTCAGGGGAAAGGGGATAATTCTATTTAACTGCAACTCCAAAGACAAAGGCAAAGTCACTGTAGAGAGCTACAGGGATGCTGGAAACTGTAGGGCCCAGTGGATGTGAGGTAATTGGTTTTTCTTAAACAGAATGAGATTTATCTTAATGAAGAATAATTAACTCTGCCCAAGAGATTACACAGCATGTGCCTGTACATTACCATTATCACAGCCTTGCAGTTTCTAAATGCCTCCTCTTCCTTTCTGTTACTGGGTTTATCCTGATAATCAGGATGCAGAATAGAGTCCAGTCTATTACTTCAAATATTTTGTCACATTCACAAGACTTTCTTGGGGTTAGGAACAATGCCTTTTTTCTTATAATATCTGACATTGAGCTGGATGTATATCAGTTACTAACATTAATCTGTTTAATTCTGTAAATATTGAATGATAATCATGTTTCTGGAAACTATATGGGCTTCTGATTAAAGAACATCAAGTTGGGGCTGGCATTGTGGTGTAGCAAGTTAAGCCTCTGTGATACTGGCATCCTTTACGGGTGCTGGTTCAAGTCCTGGCTGTTCACTTCCAATCCAGCCCCCTGCTAATGCACCTGGTAAAACAACAGAAGATGGCCCAAGTACATGGGCCCCTGCCACCCATGTGGGAGACATGCAAGAAGCTTCATGCTTCTGGCTTCAGCATGGCCTAACTCCAGCCATTGTGGACATCTGGGGAGTAAGTCAATGGATGGAAGATTTCTCTCTCTCTCTCTTTCTCTCTCTCTCCCCCATTCCTCCTCTCTATATAACTCTGCTTTTCAAGTAAATAAAAAAAAATCTTTTAAGAAAATGAACACCACTCTTCATCATTTATTATGTATCCTACTATCATAATTTAACAATCTTATTTTTCTCATTTGAAAAAAATGAGATAATGCTGCATAGAGAATGATCATGTGTAAAGTGATACACATGATGAAAAAATATGCCTATTACTCTCTGATTCAAAGTAGACATTAATAATCAATCTTAATTATTTTCCTCCCATGAGTTCAGTCAATCTTTAGAAAATGTCCAACATATAGCTTTGTATAATCTATATGGGCTAACTTAAGTTTCTACATAGCTTATGATCTTTATATTCTTCCTGTCTAACTAAAAAACCAGCAAATCAATAATTTCAACTCCAATAAGTAAAAGAAAGGAAATACAGAAGGGAATATAAAACATGTTGCAGGATAAAGTCAGGAATGGCTTTCTGATGAGTTAATATGTGAGTATCAAGGACAAGGCACATTCACTGAAATGAAGACAATGCCGTTGAACAAAGCAGTGAGGAAGTAAAGGAAAATACAGGGGGAAAAAGACTGTATAGTCCATCATAGGACAGAGAACAAAAACCTTATAAGCCAAGTCAATGCATGAGTATGGGTTAAAGTTGTGATTCCATAGAAATTTATTTGGCTACAGTATGGAGAATAAGTTGATTTAAAGTAGAACTTGAGCCAGAAGTACTTCTTCACAAGATGCAATATATAGGTTGTATCACAAGATGCAAGGAATATAGGTGAAAGGAGTTATTATCTCAATTAAAATGATAGCCATGTCTAGAATGGGGAGAAATTAGAGACTTGAGAAATACTAAGAGGTAAGGATAGAAAAGACCATTTTACTGGCTATCTATAGGAGAAAAAGAAGGAGAGAAATTAAGTTGGATACCCAAGTTTAGGAATCTAACAGAACCCCAGTGGAAAGAAGGGACCATCAAAGAAGGATGTACTGTTCTCTGAAGAGAGAAGAGAGCTTCCACTTTGCTTATGGCCTTGTCTAAATACTAATGGAGTTTGTGGTCACAGAAGGTTTCCATAGCCTTGGCAGCTCATGGGAAGAGCCTCGGGTGATAAATAAGAGTGTTAATTGTTAAATTAACAACAGAAGTCACTGTGCACCTGCACCCCCTGTAGAACTCTGTCCTTAATGAGTTTACTATGAGAATTAACTGTAAAACTTGTTCTCAAACAACGCTTTTTACATTGTGTGTTATGAAGTCTTTACTTAGTATAGAGTTGGTCTTCTGCATATAAAGCTAATCAAAAATGAATCTTAAAGAAGAATGGAATGGGAGAGGGAGTGGGAGGTGGGACAAGAGTGGGGGAGGGAGGGTAGGTATGGGTGGAAAATCCACTACATTCCTAAAGTTGTACCTATGAAAATTGCATTCATTAAATAAAAGCTTTAAAAATTAAAAATTAAAAAATCTTAACAGTAAGAGATAAAAAATCAATGGGCAAAAGGAAAAATTGTTAAAAAAAAGACAATAGGGTCAATTTTTGTGACTTTGAGGTAGCAGACATGCCTACTAGACAGCCATCTGAAGATGTCCAACAGTCATGTAGGAAGAGGTAGAATCCAAATGTATAATTTAAGGATCTATCACTGCATAGACTAAAATCAAAGATTAAAATGCAATAAAATGTTATAGGAAAAGGGTGTAGCAAAAGAGAAATAGTCTTATGAATGAGCATTAAAAATATAAAGTTTTCAGAAAAGACAATGGAAAAGCCTTGCTTAAATTTTGAGAAGGAAACAAAAATATGGAATTATAGATGCCAATTATACAAAGAGTTTACTGAAGGAGGTAAAGAAAAATAATACTTTATTATTTTTAAGGATATCGGTGGAAGATATTAGCAAGATTATCTAGGTAAGTTTGTAGTGAAAATTCAGTAATATAGGGGAAGCACAAAAGTTTTAAAAAAACAATTAAAATATGTTTATTTTTGTGGAAGAGATTTTCAAATCTATGTACCTTTTTTCATATACATTTTTCGTGAAATTTTTAAGTCCCCTTATACACTGACAGGTAGAAATCTGGCAAAATGGGGAAAGAAATTAGCGGAACTGAAATAGCTTGAAAAATGAAGAGGGAGAAAAGCAGTCTTCAGAGTTAATCAATCAGCCAGGGATGATACAGTACCATTAAATTAATGATTGTTGATAAATTAAATTCAAACCAAAACTAGAATCTTCTCAATGTAAGCACTATATTTGCAATCCACCATCATGTCATATGTAAGGATATCATTAATCCAAGGTGCATTCAAATCACTGCCATTGGAAAGGTCCAGATTTTTATGCTACAGAAAAATGTTTTCATGGATATTCTCGAAAACTTGTTAGAGGTCCCTCTGAGAACAGCAGCAGCCCTCTGCAGCTGACTGCTACACCATTCATGAGTCTGCAATCTGCAACCACTGCTGTGAGTATAGAATTTGGAGAGATATGTCAATTATGTTTGGGTAATTTAAAATATAAAATGAGGAGATTAGGGGCCGGTGCTGTGACATAGTGGGTAAAGCCGTCGCCTGCAGTGCCGGCAACCCGCATGGATGTCAATTCAAGTCCAGGTTGCTCCACTTCCCATCCAGCTCTCTGCTATGGCCTGGGAAAGGAGTGGAGGATGGCCCAAGTCCTTGGGCCCCTGCACCCAAGCGGGAGACCAGAGGAAGCTCCTGGCTCCTGGCTTCAGATTGGCCAGCTCCCACCTTTGGTGTCATTTCGGGAGTGAACTAGCAGATGGAAGACCTCTCTGTCTCTGCCTCTGCCTCTCTGTAAATCTGCCTTTCTAATAAATAAATAAATCTTTTTAAAAAAATAAGATTATTTTTTCCTACAATCACTATTCTCCACTATTCTTTGAAGAAACAAACTTCTCCTGTGGGTATGCATAAACATCTGGCTGACACAAACAGGCTTTGGAAACTTTGAAGAAATTTTGGTAACCACAAGGCAAGATCTGATGCACAATAATTATTTGTACTTCACACTTTCATCAAGGACACTATTTAATATTCTTTCTCAAATAGTGTAAGCATTTACATTCAGGACATTTGACACTGAATTTCTGCCTTCTCACGAAAGCTTTGGGGATATGGCACCACTGAGCTCCATATCTTCCCTGGAACATCAGGAGGCGCTCAGACAGGTGCCTGCAGAATGCATGATTTTATTTGTCACTTTTCCTACTTCTCCTCCTACTCCTTCCATCCTGAGTTTCAGGGAGGGCTGTGGTTTGCTTATCTTTTCCACTAATACTAAGAGAAAAGTGAAATATTTTTGGAAACATGTTTTTAGCATAAGCAAACAAGCTACTGCTAGTGCAAGAGAATAGTGTGCTTCAATAAGAAAAAGAAAAGGAAGGGGGGAAGAGTGATATAAAGAGCCTATAAGTCTGATCTGTAGAAATGGAATCGATGTTTACTCTTCAGGCCAAAGGCAGATGTGTAAACTATGTAGGAAAAAACCAACCTACATGACAAAACAAACACCAAACAAAGAACGTAGATATGGAAGAACACACAGGATACACAAGAAATACATGCATCGAGCTTAGCTAGTGTATTTTTCTGCGTCAAGCAGGAGCCAATGAAGAACTAGTACTTAAGAGACTCTAATAGATACATTTAATATGAAGAAATTAGAAAGAACATAGAAGTATTTAAACACAAGTAAAAGGGACACCAAGGTAACACAAAGATAACAACTGCCAAATGTAGCTGCCACCTTTGGGGTTGGGAGAAAAACAGGGAAACGGGTGTATTTGTTAAAATCTGAAGGTCTGTTGAAGGACCCCTGCAGAGACAAAATGTAGCCCTGAGGACACCTCTGTGAGGCTAAAACCAGACCTCTGCACAAAGGAGCATTGGCTGGTGTGGAGTCCTTGAGTTGGCACCAGGCAGGACAACCTGGAATGCACTGCTGGTTCTGGAATGCACAGCTGTCCTGGGATGGAGAACTGTTGCCATGCTGATACCACGAGAACACACAGAAAGCCCGAACTGACATACAACAGGAACAGGAAGCAAATGGGAAGAGCCAATTCTTTCCTCCTCCTCCAGCTTTCCAGTTTTCCTCTAGTGCCCCCTATGCACAGAGTCTATAGTTGTTGGTTAAAACAAAATGTGGTACCCAGGGCTTCAGCCCTAATATCATAAAATAGTAAGGAGGAATGGGTTTGAAATTGAGAGTCAGTAGCCTATTAACTCTTACATCTAGGTGAACTACAGTTTTCCATGTAAGGAGACAAGAGTAGATAGAAGCCACCGACGTGCCAAAGTCAAAGCTACATCTAAGCCATGCCATCTATCAGCCCATCATCTAATAATTGCAGCAGGCTACTTCTATAAATTCATAAGTAACTGGACTCCTAAAAGCAATGAAGTCCACAAGTCCCACTACTTTGGGAAAAAGAACCCTGATGCTTGGCATGGCTCATTGTCCCAGGTCAAAGATGAAACCCATTTGTTTGCTGATTGGTTTTATTAAGTTCTAAAGAAGGAAAAAAAAATGTCTCCAGTTGAAGGCATTGGACTATCTAAGGGCAATTGAATTTAATGTTTCTTGGAACACCAATTTTATGTCTTTAAAAAACCCTGAAGGAATACAACTCAGCTTATTGCCTTAAAAGCCCTATGACTTGGTTTGCAGAATTCTCACAATACCAGTGAAGAACATTTTTGAGATATTTGGTGATATTTTCTTAACATCTGTGAAGAGTGAATTTTGGTGAATTAAGGATAAAAAGGCATTTATTCCTTAAGAAACTATATTTCCTTCTGTCAAGAAGTTGGAAAAACAGCTAGACACATTGATGAAAACAAGAAGATGAAAGGTCTGTATCTTCTGGACTTACACAGTAGACAACTTGCACAACTCTAAGTGAAGGCCTGTTTTCTCTCAATCACTAGTTTCACAGGCTAATAAAAAGTTCTATATGGGAAAGCAGATTGTTGCTATTTATGTTTAATATTTACTTTGCTTTTGTTGTTGTATTTACCATGTGCAGGGGCGGGGAGCGTCTTGCCCATGGGCTATATAAGGTCTGCAAAATCATTTGGATTGGCCCTGCCAAGGCAAATGCAGGTGAGACTAGATATTCAATAAATCTATAGCAGACCATTGTTTACACTGATAATTTCATTTGGCCCTGTAATGATGTTATAAGTGTCCAAATAACTCTTGACAGAAAAGAAGATTCCCCACCTCTATTGTGTTTTACAAACTCCTAAACAAGAATATAATTATATTCTTCAGTTTTCTCTGTCCATAGAGGAAAAAAACAATAAACTATTTTCTTCTATGATCTACCACAGAGAAAACGTATTGTAAAACAGATCTAAAGAAATAACACTCCTCTTCTCACCCTGCCCCCTTATTTAGTTACCATTCTTTTTATTTTTTTATTTTTATTTTTTGACAGGCAGAGTTATTGAGAAAGAGAGACAGAGAGAAAGGTCTTCCTTTTCTATTGGTTCACCCCCCAAATGGCTACTACCACCAGTGTGCTGCGCCAATCTGAAGCCAGGAGCCAGGTGCTTCCTCCTGGTCTTCCATGGGGGTATAAGGCCCAAGCACTTGGGCCATCCTCCACTGCCTTCCTGGGCCACAGCAGAGAGCTGGACTGGAAGAGGAGCGACCGGGACAGAATCCAGCGCCCCAACCGGGACTAGAACCTGGTGTGCTGGCGCTGCAGGCAAAGGATTAGCCTAGTGAGCTGCGGTGCCAGCCTAGTTGCCATTCCTGACCACAGCTTTGTTGCAAGGAAAAGCCCCACTCCTCTGCGAATGATGGTGTGTGAGTGTCTGCTGGAGTGGGGATGGAAGAGCTACTCCTCCTGCTTCTTGATTGCCTGACAAGATTTTCATTTGCTCTCCCCTGAGGCTCACAAACATGCACAAACGCACATGCATGTATAAAAATGAACTTCTATTTCACCAATTCTCTCATTCTCTGCTCCTTCTGAAAAAGGAATTGCTAATTTGAGAAGAGATCATGGGATATTCTGACATCAATTGGCTTCTCTCAATCGGAAGACACAGGCACTGTGTTGAAATACAGGGAGTGGGGAAGTCATCCCTTTAGAATTCTGTCCTTCACTCACTGCAGATTAGGAAGTACATTTTATAAATTACAAGTGGCATAGGTTTTCTGGTTAAGATGTTATCACACTGATTACTGGAGGTGTAACAAAAATAACTAGGCAAGTGCTTACCAGCTGTACTGGAGAAAAGTCGCAAAATTTGAATGTTGAATGAGAGGACACTGAATGTTGTATATAATCTGTCATTTGTATATCAAATCCATGAAATTTTCCACCCTACTATTCCAAAGAAACATTTATTGGCACTGAGATGGCACAGACTAAAGATGATGAGCTTGGACTCACAGTCTTAGACTGAGCCCCAGTTTGTCGCAAATTTTCTCTGATACCTTGAAAACATGGCTTAGTTTTGCTGAGTCTCCCATTCTTTGCCTGTGAGTGGAAATAAAAACACTATAATTACATAAAGATAGTTGAGAATTTAATAAAGGTCTGTAGCATAGTGTCTGCCATATTGTAGTCATTCAATGAATATAACCTGTTATTATTATCAGTGAACACAATTGAATAAAAAAGGTATGATAAACAATTTCTCCCTCAGAAAACTACCAAACAGTACAGAGGATGTGAGAAGGGCAAAAGGATACAGATCATTCCCTTGCCTGGAATAGAGGATAGGGAACAGATTGTCATCTTGGATCACTTGGACTAGTGAGATGGCATTGGTACATGCCACCTTGATGGGATTAAATTGGAGTCCCCTGGTATGTTTCTAACTCTACCATTTGGGGCAAGTCAGCTTGAGCATGTCCCAAATTATACATCTCTTCCCTCTCTTATTCCTACTCTTATGTTTAACAGGGATCACATTTCAGTTAAATTTCAACACTTAAGAATAACTGTGTATTAATTACAGAATTAAACCAGTCATATTAAGTAGAACAGACAAAAAAACTACTAAGAGGGATAATGTATTAAGTTGTTCATTAACAGTCAGGGCTATGCTGATCAAGTCACCATTTCCCATAGTGTCCATTCCACTTCAACAGGTTTCCTTTTTGGTGTTCAGTCAGTTGTCACCGATCAGGGAGAACATATGGTATTTGTCCCTTTGGGACTGGCTTATTTCACTCAGCATGATGTGTTCCAGATTCCTCCATTTTGTTGCAAATGACTGGATTTCGTTGTTTCTTACTGCGGTATAGTATTCTACAGAGTACATATCCCATAATTTCTTTATCCAGTCTACCGTTGATGGGCATTTAGGTTGGTTCCAGGTCTTAGCTATTGTGAATTGAGCTGCAATAAACATTAGGCTGCAGACCGCTTTTTTGTTTGCCAATTTAAATTCCTTTGGGTAAATTCCAAGGAGTGGGATGGCTGGGTCGAACGGTAGGGTTATCTTCAGGTTTCTGAGGAATCTCCAGACTGACTTCCATAGTGGCTTGACCAGTTTGCATTCCCACCAACAGTGGGTTAGTGTCCCTTTTTCCCCACATCCTCGCCAGCATCTGTTGTTGGTAGATTTCTGAATGTGAGCCATTCTAACCGGGGTGAGGTGGAACCTCATTGTGGTTTTGATTTGCATTTCCCTGATTGCTAGTGACCTTGAACATTTTTTCATGTGCCTGTTGGCCATTTGGATTTCCTCTTTTGAAAAATGTCTATTGAGGTCCTTGGCCCATCTCTTAATTGGGTTGTTGGTTTTGTTTTTGTGGAGTTTCTTGATCTCTTTGTAGATTCTGGTTATTAACCCTTTATCTGTTGCATAGTTTGCAAATATTTTTTCCCATTCTGACGGTTGTCTCTTCACTCTCCTGACTGTTTCTTTTGCAGTACAGAAACTTCTCAATTTGATGCAATCCCAATAGTTAATTTTGGCTTTGACTGCCTGTGCCTCGCGGGTCTTTTCCAGAAACTCTTTGCCTGTGCCAATATCTTGAAGGGTTTCTCCAATGTTCTCTAGTAACTTGATGGTGTCAGGTCGTAGATTTAAGTCTTTAATCCATGTTGAGTGGATTTTTGTGTAAGGTGTAAGGTAGGGATCTTGCTTCATGATTCTGCACGTGGAAATCCAATTTTCCCAGCACCATTTATTGAATAGACTGTCCTTGCTCAAGGAATTAGTTTTAGATCCTTGATCAAATATAAGTTGGCTGTAGATGTTTGGGTTGATTTCTGGTATTTCAATTCTGTTCCATTGGTCTATCCATCTGTTTCTGTACCAGTACCATGCTGTTTTGATTACAACTGCCCTGTAGTATGTCCTGAAATCTGGTATTGTGATGCCTCCGGCTTTGTTTTTGTTGTACAAGATTGCTTTAGCTATTCGAGGTCTCTTGTGCCTCCATATAAATTTCAGCACCAATTTTTACAGATCTGAGAAGAAGGTCTTCGGTATCTTGATTGGTATTGCATTGAATCTATAAATTGCTTTTGGGAGAATGGACATTTTGATGATATTGATTCTTCCAATCCATGAGCATGGAAGATTTTTCCATTTCTTGGTATCCTCTTCTATTTCTTTCTTTAAGGTTTTGTAATTTTCATCGTAGAGATCTTTAACGTCCTTGGTTAAGTTTATTCCAAGGTATTTTATTGTTTTTGTAGCTATTGTGAATGGGATTGATCTTAGAAGTTCTTCCTCAGCCATGGCATTGTCTGTGTATACAAAGGCTGTTGATTTTTGTGCATTGATTTTATACCCTGCTACTTTGCCAAACTCTTCTATGAGATCAATCTGTTTGTAATAACAATCCATGTTCTTACTCTGGAACTCTAACTCAGGTTCCTTTTTCTGTACATCTATAATACTCCTGTTACACACATAACTGAGGGGAAATTGTGATATGTAAGAAACATTGGGTAAGTATAATATCACAGACGCTAGAAATAATAATGACCAACTGTAACAAACATGATCAAAGGCAAAGTAAGATGCCAATGTTACATTTGTACTGGTAAAAGAAAAATGGAGATCAGTCACAGACTTGATGAGAGCAGTTTTCTAAGTCACCAAACAGGAATTATGAAACCTGGGTTTAAGTACATATCACTTGTTTTGTTACTCAGTCCTTCAACAAAATACTTATCGAGGCTGTCATAGTCAATGGCCTAGGTTCTGGAGACCAGTAAGTGAACAAAGCTGGCTTGAGCCATCACATGATGTAACCTGATTCACAATGGGAATGGTGGAAATGGGGAGACCATACACAGGCATATTTTCTATCCCTACTCAGTTTCAGCAGAAGTGGGAATCATGCTTCACAATGTAGTTTTGCAGCTCTTTTCAACTAGTGAGTTCTCCTACCCTGCTCATTTAATCTAGTTTTGTCTATTTTACTTGATTTGGTCAAGAGGATATTAGAAAAAATGTTCCTTAGTCTCACACACGGGCATGCAATGGACTTTGCCATCTCTTGCTGCTGCTGGGACCCCTGAAAACTATATTTATAGAAGTCAGAATAGCATTTATTTCTTTGGGCAGGAGTGCACTAACTTGGAAATGGCAGAAAGCAGCCTTCTAGAAAGCAGTATATCTTTATCTGGGTGGTAGTTACACAATTGTGAGCTGTATAAAAATTCATTGAGCCCCAAAATTAAGTATTTACAATCATGTATAGTATTTCTCTCCTTACAAATTCAAGCCCACATGTACATGCACATGCAAATATCAGAAGGGAAATAGCCCCGAGGTTTAACAAAGATTGGGTGAATGTAGTATCACAGAAGCTAGATATAACAACCAGCTCTGCTGAATGTAGTCAAATACTGAGTAAGGTAAAAATGTTAAGTTTGTAGTGAATCAAGCAACACAGAGGTTATTGGTGTACTTGATGAGAGTACTCTTTATGGAAATACTTGGGAAGAAATCTCATTTTGGAGTAGATCTAACAGTTAAACATGTGGTAATAAATTTTAGATGGTATCATGTTTAAATAACACTTTTGAAGACTTTGTTAAGAATAATAGAGGCATGGATTGGTGATGACAGCACAAGGGAGAACATATTATTTTATATTGATAAGAAAAATCTCAGAAGCAAGATAAATTCAGATAGCAGAAGAGATGAAGAATAAGAGAATGAGAGGCATATATAAAAACCTTAAAGAAATTGGGTATAGAGGGAACATTCCTTAGCACAATCAAGGCGATATACAACAAAACCACAACCGGCAAACTATTGAATGAAGAAACGGTGGAAGCATTTCCACTGAGATCCAGAACCAGACAAGGATGCCCATCCTCAACACTGCTTTAAATATCGTCCTAGAAGTTTTAGCCAGAGCAACTAGGCAAGAAAACAAAATCAAAGGGATACAAATTAGAAAGGAGAAAGTCAAATTATCCCTATTTTCAGATGGCATGATTCTATATATAGGGGCACGAAAAGACTCCACAAAGAAAGTGTTGGAACTCATAAGAGTATTTGATAAAGTTGTAGGGTATAAAATTAACACACAAAAATCAACAGCCTTTGTATACACAGACAATGCCATGGCCGAGAAAGAACTTGTAAGATCAGTCCCATTCATTATAGTTACAAAAAAATTTAAATACCTTGATTTAACCAATGGGGTGAAAGATCTCTATAATGAATATTACAGAACATTAAAGAAGTAGAAGACACAAAAAATGGAAAAATCTTCCATGTTCAAGGATTGGAAGAACTAATATCATCAAAAGTTCCATACTACCCATAACAATTTACAGATTCAAGGCAATCCCAACCAAAATAACAATGACATTTTTCTTCTCAGATCTAGAAAATAAACAACCATAAAATTCATATGGAAACACAAGAGACCCCATATGGCCAAAGCAATCTTACACAATGAAAACAAAGCCAAAGGCATCACAATTTCAGATTTCAAGATATACTACAGAGAAGTTAGAATAAAAAAGCCTGATATTGGCACAAAAAAATAGACATGTAGAATGGAACAGAATAGAAATCCCAGAAATCAATCCATCTATAATCAACTAATCTTTGACAAAAGAGCTAAAATCAATTCCTGGAGAAAGGACCATGTCTTCAACAAATGGGACTGGGAAAATGGTATCCCCACATGCACAGGTAGGAAGCAAAATCCCTACCTTACACTTTATAAAAAATCAACTCAAAATTTATCAAGGATCTAAGTCTATGATCTGATTACATCAAATTACTAGATGAGAACACTGGGGAAACTCTGAAAGACATTAGCATAGGCAAAGACTTCTTGGAAAAGACCCCAGAAGCACTGGCAAACAAAGCAAAAACAGACAAATGGGATTAAGCCATGCTAAGAATCTTCTGCATTTCAAAGGAAACTCTTAGCAAACTGAAGAGACAACTGACAGAATGAGAAAATAATATTTGCAAACCATGAAACTTATAAAGGATTAATATCCAGAATATATACAGAGCTCAAGAAACTCAACAGCACAAAACAATCATTAAGAAATGTATAAATGACTTGGAAAAGGCATTTTTCAATAGAGGAAATTCAAAGGACAACAGACACATGAAAAATTGTTCAGGATTGCTAGCCATCAGGGAAATGCAAATCAAAACCACAATGAAGTTTCTCCTTATCCCGGGTAGAATGGCTGTCATACAAAAATCAACAAATAATCAATGCTGGTGAGGATGTGGGAAAAAGGTACCATAATCCACTGTTGCTGGGAATGTTAACTAGATAGCCATTGTAGAAGACCGTATGGAGATTCTTCAGAAATTTGAGAATAGATCTGCCGTATAATCCAGCCATCCCACCCCTGGGGATTTACCCAAAGGAAATGAAATCAGCATATGAAAGGGTTATCTGTACCCCCCATGTTCATTGCTGCCCAATTCACAATAGCAAAGATATGGAATCAACCCAGATGTCTGTCAACTGATGACTGGATAAATAAAGTGTGGTATATATAAACCCTGAAATATTACCAAGCTATAAAAAAGAATGAAATGCTGTCTTTCACAACAAAAATGGATGGCACTGGAAACCATTATACTTAGTGAAATAAGTCAGTCCCAAAACACTAAGAGAATATGTTTTTCCTGACCTGTAGTGGGTAACAAAGTACAAAAATATAATATATGTGAACAAAATTGACATTTTGAGATTTGACTGTTGTATACCAGCCTTGTTCCTGTTGTTGAGGAACAGAGATTTTCTCTTACTACTGTTTGTTGAATTCTTTACTTAATGAAGGGTTAATCTTATGATTATAAAATAAACTGAAAGTATGTCTTTGTAATAATTAAATGAAAGAATAAGGAAGGAGGAGGGTGGGTTGCAGTGTGGGTGGGAGGAAGGATAGAGTGGGAAGTATCATTTTGCTCCTATATCTGTGTATATGAAGCACATGAAATTTTTTCACCTTATATAAGTTAGAAAAATTGAAAAAAAAAACAAAAAAGAAATTGTTGTTATAGTATTAGCAAGTTTCTCCATCAGCAGAGGTTTAATGCATGTCAGGTGTTATAATTTTATTAGTCCTGATCTAGTCTTTAGTGGCTGGGGGAATTGGGCCCAATGAACCTTTTAGTAACCCTTGCTATAAAAGAGCCATTGTGACCTAATTCTATGACAGGGTGACAAACTCTAGTGTCTTATTTCATCTTGATTACTTCTTTTCTGACAGTCTTGGTTTTCTCATAAAGACTACAGGAAATCATTGACAGAAATAGGATAAAGAGCCCTTCCCCCAACCAGAAATTTAAGATTTGTCTGTAGAGTGGTCTTACTGTAAACTTGTCTTGAAAATTCCCCAAATGATCCTTGAAGATCTTCAAGTTTTAATCTCAGTCTTTCGTTCCTACAAAACAACTACTTTTCCTCCTTCCACTGTAAAATTGTCTTGTCATCTGTGACATGTAGAGATTAATCTGTTAAAGGCTTCTCTTGATCTTGCAGCACGCCTCAGTCAAGGCATTCCTCAAGTGCAGACAAAGAAAGAATAGCATGGGTTTTACTTTTTGGATTTCAAGGAGAAATTGGATGAGGGACAGGGGAAGGGTACTGGCTTCAAAGCCAGTATCTTTTCACCCTATACTGCTTTCTCTGAGCTACAACAGAGAATAGAAATGAAGAGATAATAGAGATCACTTAACCTACTCCCCATTATTTTACAAATGAAGAAAAACAGTGATGAGGTGATTGCCTAGGCTCAGCTACATAACTGTCCACCTCTTCCATGCTTTGCTGTTCATTCAATGGGACTTTTGCTTCAGGTGGACTCAGCTGTGATAAAGCCTATGTGGCTTCAATCTGTGATCCCCAAACGTGGATGATTATCTGAATCAGCTCTAAATCAAAACCAACTAACCAAACAAAAAAATCTATTTGTTGCCAGTACATAGTCCATATCTCATGATATCAGAATATGTTCTAGGGTGTCTGTCCCAGAATCTGTAATTGGATGGAGGAAAATGAATAAAAAACTGATCTGTCATGGCAAAAGAACAGCTATTATAGAAGTCTGACCTGTAGAAGGATTTCCTTATGACTGACCCTTGAATGATGTCCAAATCATTGGATTTTGTAAAGTTCTCTAAGTGGCAAGAATGCTTGCTTGCCTGAGGCACTGATTACCTGATTTCCTTCTAGGACTCTAGAGTTTTCACAGCTAAGACTGGTCATTGTGTCTGTTCCCAGCCCCTGATAAAATCCTGGTCTCTGAGTTTCAAACGGGCTTCCACGGACATAAGTGCATACAGGTTACTGTATTTCAGGGCTAGGGGGAGAACCTCATACTAGTGGTCCCTTTAGGGAAAACACAAATACACAAGTGTGGGCATTGTAGTAGAGCCATTGAGCCACTGCTTGGGATAACTGTGTGCCATATTGAAATGCCTGGTTTCTAGTCTGGTTTCTGAGTATGATCCAACTTCCCGCTAATGCACACCCTGAGAGACAGTAGGTGATGTCTTGAGTCCTCTCATCAATGTATAATATGTACATTGACTATCTGGCCACTGGTTTGGGCCTGGCCCAAGCACTGGTTTTTGTGGGAATTTGAGAGAGTAAACCAGCAGATAGAAGCTCTCTTTAATTGTCTGTGGCTCTTCCCTTCAACAAACAAGCAAAGAATAACACCAAAAAGAAGCCCATACATGAACTGAGATACTAGATACTGATTTTTTCCTCTTATTGATCTGCTTACTTACTGAATTAAATCTCAGCCAGCAGTAAAATTGTATGTTGAGTCTCTTGAGTCTTTCTAGAGAAGCATTGAGTTTACCGTTGATTTGTATACTACTGAAACATATTATGGCAGGGTTAGGGACACAAATAGAGACAAAAGTGTTGACACAGAAGTACAAGAATGTCTTCCGTTGTATCTCATGAACGGGCAGGTTTAGAAAGTTCTGGAGAAGACCGTGCATTTGAGGGTCATAGGGAAATGTCATTTGTTTCAAACTTGTCTTTGTTATATAAAAATATTTAATGGTATGACATTTATATTCTGAGAAATCAAGGGGATATTCTGCACTTACACATCTGATTGGCATCTTAAATTTAATAGTTTCAAAACTGAAATTTTGGTTGTCACCCCAAATCATCTCTGCTCTTTTGTGAGTGAAAGGTAATTTCATTTTTCCATTATAAATTTCTTAATTTTTGAAAATTACTCCTAATTCTCATATGTATATCATGATTGTTGCGGAGACCAACTTTCAAATGTGCTTAGCTCACAATACAACCTCTACCTCTGTTACTCTGGGTTGTGGGTCCGCTCTCACCCTGTGCACTGAGTTACTGCCACACTGATCTTGTCCACCCCACAGTCAGTCTATTTGCCTCTCAGCAACCCTTCAAGCTCTAGGTCACACTGGATCACACCTCTCCTCAGAGCTGCCAATGGTTTCTTGCTGCAGTTAGGGTAAAGTCCAAAGCCCTAGCCATGGCCTATACCCTTCCTTATAATCTAACCCCAATTATTTCTTTAACCTCACCGCATCTCCAGCAAGCACTCCCCTCTAACCACCCTGACCTTTGGGTTTATCTCAAGCCCATCAAAGATGCCATCACCCCAATGTATTTAGAAATTGCTGTACCCTTTGCCAAGACAACTTTCCTTCCAAATACTGGTTGGCCCGCCTCATGGTCTCATTTTCTTCCATTTTCAGCTCCAATCTTCCTTAGCAACCTAAACAAAATAATCCCCTATTGTCTTTCTTTCATTTGTTGCTTAAGCATGCACTAGCACATGTATTTGTTTATGTGATCTTTGACTTCCTCCTATTGAAATACAATGTGTAAGATGACACTTTGGTCCTGTTCCCTGCTCTACCCACAGTGTCTTGGATAGTGCCCAACATAGAGTTAGTGAGAGACATGCTGAATGATTGCATGGATGGCTAATGGATGGTTAAAGCAGTAACTGAGTTGAAATGTGGATGGTAAGAGCATGCCGAGACACACACGAGTAAGAAACAGTATTCAAGAGAAGGAGACACGGGGCCAGCACTGTGGTACAGCAGGTTAAGCTACTGCCTGTGATGCCAGAATCCCACACGAGCACTGCTTTGAGTCCTCACTGCTCTTCTTCCAGCTCCCTGCTAATGCTCCTGTGAAGACAGTGGAGGAAGACAGTGGAGTGCTTGGGCCCCTGCTATTCATGTAGGAGACCCAGATGGAATTCCAGGTTCCTTGCTCCAGCCTGAAACATTCCTGGCAGTTGGGGCCATTTGGAGAGCAGTGAATGGACTCTCTCCCTCTCTCTCTTTCTCCCCCCTCCTCTTTCTATAACTCTGCCTTTCAATACCTTAATTAATTAATTAAAAAATAGAAATATATGTAAGGCTGATTGTTAAGTCACAAAGGGAAATGCACGTAAAGGACTGACAGGCTTTCTAGTGACTGCAGAGAAATGCAACTCTCTTTAGTCTTTCTTCTTCCCTCTGTTATTTCTTGGAGTCAGAAAAATTTCCCCTTTCCTCCATTTCAAGATGGTGAGTAGAATTAGTGGATTGATAGGACATGGAAACAGCTTTTCCCAGTTTATTCTTGCAAAGGGGTCTTTGACTATGAATTCTTTTTTGCTAGGACTGTATTCAGTCATGGAGCTGGATCACAAAACTACTCTGCTGGGGTCTGCAGAGCTACATTAGTTAACAAGGGACTAGCCTGTGACCTGCCAGAGCAAAACATTCCAAGAAAATGTGCTTCTCTTTCTTTTCCTTGCCTCTCCCTCCTTCCCTTCCTCCCTCCCTTCCTTCCTTTCTTCCTCCCTCTCTCTTTTTTCTTTGTTTTTAAAATAGGACCCTGAATTCCAAATAATTTAAGACTACAGAAATATTTGCAAGTGATTTAAAAAAGAGAGAAAGAATAATTTGGACCTAGGACCCAAAAAGTCTTCAAAGTTTGAAAATTAGTTTGGAGGGGGAGAAATGCCATACATTTTAAAAGCATAGTCACACTAAATATCTCTCTCTCTCTCCCTCTCCCTCTCCCTCTCCCTCTCTTCAAGGGAATACTAGGACAAGTAGCATTTCTATTACAGATAAAAATATATGTTTTAAGCATGCTCTGGAGAAATTTGCCAGCTGGCCTATTATGGCTAGAAGGGAGCTGCCATGGAAGATGAAATTCTACTCAAGTTTTTGAGTATTTGCATATTTTGCAAGAAAGACATATGTATAATTATGGAAAGGGGATTTGGGGCTAATCTAGTGGGAACAGGCATAAAAATAGATACATCTGATATCACTTTTTCCCACTGTAGATATGACAGAAGTAAACTGGGTTAGAAATCTTCTATTCAGATACAGCTATGTTCCAGGATTCTGAGCTGAGGGTAGGCTTCCTCTGGGACATCTTGGAGGAAACACAATGACCAACAAAAAAATTCATTTGTCGAGGAACTCCCACATCTACAAGTATCACAGGTCAGTCAAGTCAATGTGTGTTATGGATTCAGAAGACTTGAGGGTGAGGCTCAGTTCTCTCTTTTTAGCGGATCTTTTCTTTGGATAACCCACTTAACTCCTCCCTCCTTTTGTTTTGTCACAAATTTAATTATTGCAACTATAAATTCAGATAATCCCTGGAGACCATGTCATATAATGAGGAACCAACAACTGGACACAATCATTATTAACTATCTGGGGCACTAGTTCTGTGCTAAATCAATCACAGTACCAATATACATTATTCTCATTTTTAATTTTAATGCATTAATCAACATATACTTATCAAATTCTTAATATATACAAGGAACCAACCTGTAAATTGCAGGCAACAAAAAGTTAAAATAATCCCTCCCTCAATGAAGAAGCAGGCAACATTAGTAGGACAGGAAAGCATGAATACATGTTAATGAAGTCAAAATCCTGTTTATGATTAATCATCAAGATGACTATGTATATGATAGGTGTTTCAAATTCAAAGGAGAAACTGGTATGAGTTATACAGTAGACATTTAAAAGGGAACACTCTAAGATAGATCTTATAGGATGAATCTGCCTTTCTGTATCTGTCTCTCTGTTTCTCTTTCTGCTTTTAAAATAAGTAATAAAAAAAAATAAAAGATCTGAGGCAGATGTTGTGACATAGTAGGTTAAGCAGCCACTTGGGATAACCACATCACATATCGGAGTGTCTGGTTGAAGTCATGGCTACTGATCCAGTTTCCTGCTAATGTGCTGGGAGGCAGCAGATGGTGACTCAAGTACTTGAGTCTCTGCCACCTACCTGGGCCAGTGGGAAGGAGTTTCTGGCTCCTGGCTTTGGAATGGCCCAGACTTGGGGGCTGTGGGCATCTGGGGAATGAACCAGCAGATACAAGCTTTCTTTCTCTCTCTGTCTCTCCTCTTATATTACTCTTTCAAATAGATTAGTTAACTAAAAAAATAAAGACCTTATATGATAACTTCATGCCTGGATTAAAAGGTAGGAAAGGACATTGTAAAACTAGAAGTCAACTAAGCAGAGTATGGCATTTTGGAAGGCAGAGGTATTTAATAGCTGTTGGTACACTCTTTTGGCTGCAATGTGTTCCTCTTGTAGAGATGCATTAAAAAAGGACAACTAAGTTAATCCTGTGGGAAATGGTGGAGTTTGGGCCTGGAGTCAAATTTGAGCAAGCTCAAAAATTTTTTTCTGGCACAGGAAAAGTCTACTTAAGATTACAGAGAAATTCTCAACACCAAAATCATCATACATCAATCTTGAACTAGGTGGGACATGCATAGACAACTTTGGACATTTTTTTGAAGTTCAGATTCTGTAACTTGAATGTACAAGACCTTCCACTGTGGGAATAATAGGCTGTGAAAGGGGATTCAAGGGTCTTCCTCCTCATTCGTCACCAAATATTCATCAGCATGTCCATATCTCTATTTAGTGTGGCATATACTGAGTCTATGGTGTGGGTAGGACAGAAAATGGCTGCATTTCCCTTTCTAGCATTGCTCTCACTTAAATTGCTATGATGATTCCAACAAACTGAGTTTTTGAAAGTCTTACAAATTGTCAGACAGTGTCAATGCAAGATTGAAGAATATAGTATAATATGATATTTTCAACTCACAGTTGTGTGAACAAAACAGGAGACAGAGTAGACGTCAACCTACAGTGCCTCTTTTGTAGTCCAGCTGTTCATGCATGACCATCTCTATTTCAAACAAATAAAAAACAAAAGTTTTTAGAAAAATACAAAGAAAATGTTCTTCCATTGATACAGGGTTAAGAGGAATTGGTGGATGGAATAATATTTTCTTTTACCAGTAATGCTGTCCTGATTGGAGTTATGAGATAGACAACTCCCTGCTCTTCCTAATATCATGAGGAGGGAGAAACAGTGGCGCTTCCTCATCATTCTCCAGACTTCCGTTCTTGGGAGACTAGACACAGCAGTATCTTGCTGTGAGGGGTGAACTGGACAGAAGGAGCACTTGGAATGCAGTCACAGACTTCACTGAGCCCTGTGGAGCTTGCCAATTTTTAATATTTGGCTGCCCCAGCGGCTTGCTCAGTGGCTATGGTTCAGACACCTGCTAGCTTGCTAACACATAGGCTTGTCCCTGAGGTCCAGATTCCATAAATAAAGATGGCAAGAATTATGTCTTTCTATAAGAAAAATGCAGCATAAAAAAGGTAAATAGGCTATGCTTGTGCTTAACACAGATTTTGCAATCAGGCATACAAGGATATAAAACGCAGCTTTGCTATTGGGTACTTTTTATATTTCTCAGCAAACAGTATATTTTCTCTGAGGCTCCATTTTATCAAGTGTAAAGGAGATTAAATAGCTAGTCTTTCTGGTCTGTTACAATTAAGTATTCTTAAGTGAGATAATATATACAATGAGGTGACTTTTGTGATGGAGACACACTACGTGCTCAAATACAGATGATTACTTCGAGTGGGCCATGTTGTGGTGCAGCAGGCTAAGCTACCGCATGGTGCTGGCATTCCCTATCAGAGCATATCAAGGTTCTGCTGCTCTACATCCAGTCCAGCTCCATGATGATGTCCTGAAAAACAGCAGCAGATGGCTCAAATGCTTGGGCCCCTGTCACCCATGTGAGAGGCTGGACTGGAGTTCCTGACTTCTGACTTCCGTCTGGCCCAGATCTGGCTGCTGTGGCCATTTGGGGAGTGAATGAGGGGTGGAAGGTCTCTTCTCTCTCTCTTTGTCTTTCAAATAAACAAACAAATCTCTAAAAGCTGTTACTTTGATGTGTTTTCCTCTTTTGGAACATCGACACAAACATAAAATATGCATTATGCCTTTGCCAGCTTGTGTCGAAGTGAAGGCCTTTATTTAGTGCTGATACTGGGCAAGGCAGTTTGCTAGGAGCAGTTGGGAACACAATGACGTTTACTTAGCAGCCCTTGTATTTAAAACCTTCCAAATCAGTGAGACATGGACAGAAAAAAATGAGCTGCAAAAGGTGGTACACCCATGGGACCTAAAGAACAGTCCAGATGAAAACTGGAGCAGGAACTGAGATCCTGGAGCAGAACGACCTGCGGGAAGCATTTCACCTAAAAGGCATATTTTTTGTTTCATACATTGTTCTGCCAGACAATTACTAATGTTAGTGAATGCCAATGCTGTGTGAGTTGGGTAAATAGAAATACATGGAGATGAGAAACTGAAATTCATTTCCTTGTGTATTTAGGAGAGTAAGAAGAAACACAGTCCCATTAGATTTTTCCTTAACTAAGGATGTAACTGTACTTGCTGATAGTTTTCACATGCCTGCCTTTGACCTCATCTCCTCTCATGGCTCTGGGACACAAGTGCTCACTAGATATGCCAATAATATATGAAATTGAACACATTCTTACACATGTTGAAAGTATTATTATCTTTTCTTAAAAATGAGGGTTTCGTATGGCTCCTCAGTTCAGCTTGGTCATCGTTAGCTGGTAGGAGAGGCTATGCATCACAGCTGCGTCTTTGCCCATTCTTCCTGTGTATGCAGGAATACCAGTGGGTCCACTAACCCAGAGTCATATCTGGTGCTAGTTATGTAGGCTCCTACACTCTGTAGACTGGGGGCTCCCTGTTTACTGCTTTCTATAAAATGTACAAGGCCCTCGGCACCAGGTGCTTCAGCTGCAGTGCAACTCACTGAACGCGTAGCTGCTACCAAGGCCTATCATATCACTTATGGTCTTTGCGGATAGAGGACTGGTTATGATTATAGTCCATCTGTTTGCTGCACAGTGATTAATACTCTTATTCTGATCCATTAAATCTGCTTGTCTACTGTTTGAAACTATGGAGTTTTTGCAAGCCAACCTGCTTCCTGGCTTACTCCTGTTTCAGAGTACTGCTAGTCCCTGCTCTATCAGTTTGGGTTTTTCATTTCTTTTTCAAAACCCCTCCAACAAATATTCTAATTTTTATACCTCAAAAAGTACAAAGTACTCCTAATTCCTTCCTTTTCCTGTATTCTGCAACCATTTTGCCACAAGATAAAAAAAAAAGGAAAAAAATCAAGACTCTGCCACTTCAGAGTTTTGTCCTAAATTTTCCCCTCATATTTCTCAAATTTATTCCCATTAGATGAGGGGTTATTTATTACAGGGAGGTTTTATAATTAAATAGGAAATAGGAGAGCCTAGATTGGAATCCCGGCAACAGTACTCGAAATCTTTATGAACTTGAATACTTTTCACATATCTTAGTGTCTTGTTCTCCTCTTATATAAAATGGAGTTAATAATAAGCGTATTGTAGAGTTAAAACATGTAAGTTCATTTACCAATGCCCAGAAAAATTAGGGGCCCAGAAATATTAACATTTTCATGAGCACCAGAATTATGTTATTCCAAATATCATATTATTTTCAGAACCATATCCCTCATATGCATAAAAATCTCTCTACTGACTTGGTTACAGATTCAAAGGCAAAATCTCAGTCTCAGGCCTCTTAAGATAGATATGCATTCTATTTCTCTCCTTGAGTACTTCCTATTTCATGCAATATGAGACGTCATGAACATGGCTTTTTCTTTAAATGTAACAAATCTGTTCATTTCCCCTTCTTTGAAGACCTCCCTGGTGTTCTCTGTTTTTTCCCTTCAATTTTCTGTGTTTATCTCTCTTTTTGTCCTTAAGTTTCCATGATGGATGTCTCAGCGCAATGAATGGGATGTTAAAGAGTCAATGAATATTTAATCCGTGGATGAAGGGAAGAAAGACAGGAGACAGGAAAGGAGTTAGGAAGGAAGGTGGGTGGGTGGGTAGGTAGGGAGTGTAGAACAAAGAAAGGAAGAAGAAAGCAAGGATGGGAAGGAAGAAGGGGGAAGGGAGAAGACAGGAAAGGAAGAAGGGAGGATGGAAGGAAGGAGGAAGTGAGGAAAGAGATAAATGATGCATTAGATGCACCAGTTTCAACATATTGTGCACTGAGAAATAATTATTTCTTAAAGATGATACCTTGACTGACAATTTTACGAGAACTATTGTCCTCATGAAAATTCAGTTTTCTACATACATTCACAAGTTACTGTCTATCTTATAAGGAATAAAATACTGTATAATGCTTTTTTTCTATACCTATACTTCCATACTCATAGTTGTCTGTTTGCTAGGGAGCAGAAACCAAAACTGAATATTCTTAAGATTTGAATAAATAAATTTATATGAAAGTTTATAAAAAATTTGTATGTAAGAAAAACATGCCCTCCTTTGTCCAGGAAAGTTCCAGTTGATGCCTGTTATTTTGGTTTAATTAATAACTTCCTCTTTCACACTAATGTCTCATTTGGATGAGGAATATTTTCATAGTAGTTATAAGGGAGTTAGTTGTATGATTGAGTTTACATAGAAATCAAGGAGTTATAGTCAATATTATTTACATGGTGTAGGGTATGTAGAGGATCCATCAGAAACATTTATTAAGTGTCCTCTATTACTCAGTATTACATGGTCCTTTGAATGATGTCCTGACAGGGAGATTCTCTGACTCATGTATCTTCTCTTCATGTTTTCATCTTCAACTAAGGCCACTTTGCCCAACCTGCAGATGTAGAGTCAAAGGATCTCAGGTAAGTGTTCAAAACAATTCTTTATGTCTGATTCTTGTTTTTTTAATTTCTTTTAAAAAGACTTATTTATTTATTTGAAAGTCAAAGTTACAAAGAGAGAGGAAGAGAGAGTAAGAGAGAGATAGGGAGGGAGGGAGGGAGAGAGAGAAAGAGAGAGAGGGAGAGAGAGAGGAAGAGAGAGAGGGAGAGTAGCGCTCCCATCTGCTGGTTCACTTGCCAAATACCCATAACAGCTGGGGCTGGGCCAGGAGTTAGGAGCTTCCTCTGGGTCTCCCATGTGGGTGGCAGGACCATCTTCTGCTTTTCCCAAGCACATTAGCAGGGAGCTGGATTGGAAGTGGAGCAGCTGGTCTCAATCAGTATCCATATGGGATGCAGGTATTGCAGACAGCAGCTTTATGTGCTATTCCACAAAGCTGGCCCCAGTCTGATTCTTATAAACTCAGCTTGGACTTTAAGGGAAAATGGAACTTATTGCCTTCCATACATAGAAAGTTCAATGCTACCTTATTTTAGGAACAGCTGGATGTGGATATTAAAAAAAGTCACCATCAGGAAGCTGTCTGAACCAGTTTTGCTTACTACTATGTTGACTTAATTCTCAAGGAAAGTTTCTCTTCTTGGAGACCATAAGATCAGGATGATGTTCTTGTAGCTACACACACATGTTAGAGACACTTATCAACTCTGGTGAATCTCAAGTTTCACTTTAGTTAGGACATACATAGGTTTTGAGGTTGTATCTAACTAGGACCCTTAGATATTGAATAGCTGATTATCTAGGCCTATGTGTCATTTCTAGATTTGTAGAGAATTAGAGGTAACCAACCCAAATCGCACAGACTGCCAATGGCAATTATTTTCCAAGAATAGTGAGGACTCTCAGCAAAACAAACAAAAAACATAGGGAATAGCAAAACAAGAATAACGTCAGCCCGGTTCATCCTGGTCAACCAACTGCAGACTAGTTGTTATCCATCATTTATTTTCCTCATAAAAATGACTTTCTCTTAATCTATAGCCCGACTGAGGCTTTCTTGGTAGTTGTGATGGGGCAGTGTCTCCACAGGTGTTTGTACTTCTCTGGACGGTATGACTCTCCCTCAAGGAGTGATGTAGGATACCAGTCTTTTTTATCTTCAGACTTGGCATATCAAAGTGTTTTCCAGCCAGACAAAGATAAGGGAAGTGCATAGAGGACGGAAGTATACATGGGTTTGATGGAACAGGATTGGGTGTGTATATATGACTTCCACCTACATTTCTTTGGTCAGATATGGTTAAACATAATTGCCAGGGAGCCTAGAAATGTAGTTTGTACATGAGCACAGTAGGAGCTTTAACTTGATTCACTGAAGCTATTAAGTGACTTCTCTTTATTTACTGGGGAGGGGGAACTATGTTCATTTATAAGAAATAAATTCCATGCCCTACTCTCTGTGCATATTCCCAATCTTTATAATGGTCCCAAATAAATCAAGGCAGGACATCTTATAGCTTTAGAAAGATTCCTAAGCCTCTACTTTAATAAGAATTAGTTCTCAGACCCCATTGTGCAAACTTCGTGCCTGAATTCCCAGCCAATCCTTGTCCTACTTTTCAGAAGAAAAAGTCTATTTTGACAGCCCTAACTTTATCACAACTCCATCCTCAAAATGACCACATTCTCATTTTGTTGGTTGCTGTTGACCAACTTGTTTTTTATACAAGAGCCATTAAGCATCTACTTTCCTAAGTCAGCAATTTTTATGGCAATATTTCCAGTCCTGATTTAGTTAACAGGCTGTCAACCCCTTGATAATAATCCCAATTTATCACTCAGCTGTAAACATTGTCTCCAGGCAATGCTTGGCCTACATGGTCTGAGCCCTGAAGCAATTTTATTTTTATCCATTCTAAATAAAACTTGAATTACTCAGAGTGTGTGGGTGGGTGGTAGAGGAAAGAAGACAAAAAAGACAAAGAAAAAGAAGAGATGCAAAGAGGAAAAAGGAGGCGAGAGGTAGACAGAGGAAGGGAGAACTATCTGAGGAGACTTTGGCTCTTTCAAAGAGGGATGGGAGGAAAATAAGTGACCACCTGTCAGCAGAGGAAGGAAGTCAGAGAATCAGACAGACAGCCGAGAGAAGACGAGGTGGGTCGTTTAAAACTGAGAAAGCGAGTACAGTGAATGCTCTGGTAAAGCACAGGAGGCAGGTCAGAGAAGAGGCCTGTTGAGGAAGTGTTTCTGGTTTTCCCGTTTTAAACTTCTCACCAGCCCCCATGGGACACAGCAGCAAACACTGAATAATCATCCACTAATGTCTGGGCACATGTGTCACACACGCACTTACAGAGGCACATATTGAGGTGCACATACCATGTTTGCAATGCTGGGGTGGGGTGCGTACAGGATAGACTCCCAGAGGGACAGGCTTTCAGAAAAGGAGAGGATACGGTTAGCTGAAGAATAGGGGGAAAGATTCATGGTGGAAATGGGGGTTCAGCTGATCTTCTGTTACGGAAACCTGGGATGGAAAAGCCCCCTTTGTTCAAACAGGCACCAGAGACAGCGGAAGATGGAAAGCAGATTTTTAACACCAGCCGGCTCAGTGGGAATCATTTCCTGAGAACTGAGCATCAAACCCAAGTTTCTTACATTATTTATAGGTTCATCAGCATCATACCCTATTGGTGGGCTTAGATTGCAGCCTACATGACTTAGGACCACACTGCCAATGGGCAGTTGGGTTGGTATGTTTACAAAAGAGATACTGCGGTAGATTTATAGGACAGATTTATGACTGGAGTTGCAGAAGCAGAGCTTAGGACATCTTCCCCCCCTAGACAAGATAACTGTGCACAGCTGCTTCACCAGATAACTGGGAACAGCCACTGTTCAAGGCTAGTGATGGGGTTTCGCTTTCTTTCCTTTCTCTCTGATTGTGGCCTTATTTCCCTACACTTCAAGGTTTAAATTTGAATACAGAAACAGAGTCGGGCTCAGGACACTCTCCACAGGAAGAGAAGCAGAGAGATTTCAGTTAGGAAACACATGAACTTCAGTTGCTGGCAGGATAAGACAGAGGCAGAGGCAGAGGCAGATAATGAAACAGAGAGAATCATAAGACAAAGTAAAAGAAAAAGAAAAGTTGATGAAAAAACTGATACAGAGAAAATGAAGAGAAAAATAATTAAAGGAAAAGACATGCAGAGAGCTCTTATGATCCTTATGGATACTTACAGATTTTTCTGGCCTGGAACCATCTTATTCTGGATTTTCTTCATATGTCCACTCAGTGAATTATGGGCAGAAAAATCTCAGGCTATGGTTAGCCAGATTACTAAATGGCAGACCTGTTGGAGAGAGGACCATGTTCTAAATCTGAACATTCAGATGTTAGACATGTAAACCCAGATAATGATGGTCAAGACATTTCTAATCAGATCTTATTTCTTGTAGAAAAATTTCCAGTTTTTTAACACATAGAACATCTGAAATTAAAATAAAAAAAATAAAATGCATTTTTCCTATCTCTAATCTTCCTACTAGGAAACTCTTGCTAGGTCAACTTTATTCAGGCATTCTACTCATGGGTACTAGCTTTGATATAGGAACTTCTCATTACCAGCTTAAACTAGACGAGATTTCTCTCTCTTCTGCTTGAGCTGTAGGTTGGGCTCTTATAGGATAGTTACATCCTACACCCCCCAAAAAAGTAAAACAAAAAACAAAATCCCAAAAACCCACTCATTATTATTTTACATATAAAAATACATTTCTCTGTCATCTAGCTTTTTTTTAAAAAAAAATTTATTTATTTATTTATTTATTTATTTGAAAGTCAGAAAGAGAGATATCTTCCATCCACTGGTTAACTCCAATATGGCTGCAATAGCTGGGGCTCGACCAGGCCAAATCAGGAGCCAAAAACTCCATCCGGGTCTCCCATGGGCATTCAAGGGCCCAAGTACTTGGACCATCTTCTGCTGCTTTTCTAAGTGCATCAGTCATGAGATGGATTGACAGTGGAACAGCGAGGACTCGAACCAGTGCCTTATAGTAGATGCTGGTGTCCCAGGCAGCAGCTTAACCCACTGCGCCACTATGCTGGCCCCTCATCTCCCATTTTGGATTTAGCAGTCCAGGGCTGCAATGTAAAGTTTCACAGTCTCCAGAACCCAGGTATTTATTGTTTTAGTTTTCCATTTATTATTTATCCCCTGCTGAGGTTTGGATATGGTTTGACTGTATTCCTCAAAGCTTCATGTCTTGAAATTTAATACTCACTGGGCCAGTGTTGTATTTCAGTGAGTTAAGCCTCTGTTTGTGAAGTTGGTATCTCATATCATAGTGCCAGTTGGAGCTCCAGCAGGTCTTCTTTGGATCCAGCTGCCTGCCAATATGCATGTGAAAGCAGCAGAGGACGGCCCAAGTACTTGTGTCCCTGCTACCAATGTGGGAGCCCAGAATGGAGTTCCTGGTTCCTGGCCGAGATTTGGCTGTGTGGCCATTTGGAGAGAGAACCAGCAGATGGAAGATCTCTTTCTGCAACACTCCCTCCCAACACACACCTCTTTGCCTTTTGAATTGGTAAATTTAAAAAATTTAAAAAAATTAATGCTTCTAAAGTGTGTAAAATTAATCCAACTATGATGTCTTAGAAGCGGGGGTCTTTGGGAAGTGATGAGGATGAGGTCATTAGGGAGGAGACTCATGGTTGAACCCTAATGGCTTTGAAATGAGATCAGAAGAGGCACAGCACATGGAGGCTCCCGTTCTCTGGTGGGTGAGACCTGAACCTCCTCAGGACTCTGCCAGCAAGAAGGCCATCACAGGATGTGGCCCCTCATCTTTGCACCTCCAGAACTGGGAGCCAAATTAAATTTTTAATATAATTTACCCAATATGTAGGATTTTGTCACTAGCAACAGAAAACTAATTATCATGAGTGCAGCTGCTATCTTTATGGTCCAAAACAGTTCATAGCCACATCCTTATCTCATCCAAAGTCAAATACAAAAGAAAGAGGATAGAATGTCTTGATAAATGAAGGTCACCACTTAAATGTACTACATATACCTATCCCATATATGATTGCCTTGATTTTGCATTTAGCTACAAAAAGATTTGAGAAATTCAACTTTTTTTGGGTAACCAGGTACCCAGATATAAAAAAAAGAAAAAAAATGGTCAACTCTGCTATGGTCTTATTTATACTACTGAAGTTCTCTAAATCTTCCATCCAGTCACCATGATCTGTTTCACCCCCAAAGATACTTGCTTTGCTTTTCATAGGTGGGGTCCTCACTCATAGTATTATAGACTGTGACCATATTTGGAGACAGAGCCTTTGAAGAGGTGCTAATATTAACACCAAGCCATTAGGGTAGGCTCTAAGCCAACCAGCTATGAACATAACAGAAAGAGATTTGTACATGTGAAAGATACCAAGGATGCATGCTCAAAGGGAAAAGGCCACAAAAGGGTACAACAAAAAGACAGTTAGCTGTGAGCCCAGGAGAATGGCCTCACCAGAATCCAAACCTGCCAACATCTTGATCTTTGACTTTTTCTTTTAAAGATTTATTTATTTGAGAGGCAGGGTTGCAGACAGAAAGAGAGGTCTTCATCTGCTGGTTCATTCCCCAAAAGGCCTCAAGGGCCGAGCTGGGCTGATCTGATGCCAGGAGATTCTTCTGGGTCTCCCACGTGGGTGCAGGGGCCCAAGCTTCTTGGGCTATCTTCCACTGCTTTTCCAGGCCATTATCAGGGAGCTGAATTGAAAGTGGAGCAGCTGGGACTCGAACTGGTGCTCATATGGGATGCTGATGCCACAGGCAGAGGCTTAGCCTACTATTCCACAGTACTGGCCCCTGCTTCAGTTATGATTTTAGTGATTTGTGTTTCATTCTTTTTTTTTTCTTAGCTTGGTTTCTTAGCTCATTCCAACTGCTACACAACACATTCTAGCCTGGACAGTTGATGAATATCAGAAAATTATTGCTCTTACTTCCAGAGGACAGGATGTCCAAGATCAGGATGGCAGGACCTTTGGTGCTCACTGAGGACCTGTTCCTCACAGCTGGTGTTTTCTATTTGTCCTTAGATGGCAGAATGAAGAAAGGCTCTCTCAAGTCTTTTAAAAAAGATATATTTGAAATTCTGAGTTACAGAGACAGAGAGGAGGAGAGACTGTGAGATTGATCTTCCATCTACTGATGTAGTTCTCAGATGGCCACAATAGCCAGCATTGGGCCAGGCTAAAGCCAGCCAGGAGCTTTATTCTGGTCTCCCATGTGGGTAGCAGGATCCCAGTCACTTGGGCCATCTTTCCTTGTTGTGCCAGGCCATTATCTGGATTGGAAGTGGAGAAGGCAGGACATCCACAGGTGCCTATATGGGATACCAGTGTGGCAGGTGGTTGCTTTACCTGCTGTACCAAAATGCCAGCCCCTCTCAAGTGTTTTAATAAGGTAATAATCCCCTTTGTGAGGTCTCCAACCACAAGATATAGTCACCACCCAGATTCTACTTCTTAATAACATACTGGGAATTTGATTTCAACATACCAGTTTTGAAGGGACACAAATGCCGACACCTTAGCACCTGATTAGATGTCTATTGACTTTATCTTCTGAAACAGCCAGCTTTTGATTTTTAAATTTTACCCTATTAATTTCCTATTTTCAACTTCATTGATCTCTAACTGTTATTTCGTTTCTTCTGTTTACTTGGCACTTTCTCTGCTCTTCTATTTTTAGTTTCCTAAAGTGGAATCTTAGAAAATTCAGTTTTGATTTTTCTTATTTTATAATATATGCATTCACTGCTATAAATTTTCCTACATATTACTTTCACTGTATCCTACAAATATTGGTAAGTTCTATCTTCATTTTCAGTTAAAATATTTTACAATTTCTCTTGACATTTAATCTTTGAAGCATGTGTTATTTACAAGTGTGTTGCTTAATCTGCACGTATATTACAATTTTCAAGTTTCATTTTTGATACTGATTCTCTAGTTTAATTTTACTGTGGTCTGAGAGTAGATTTTATATGATTTATTTTCTTTTAAATTTGTTAAAGTGTGTGTTGTGGCCCAGAATGTGGTATATCTCATTTAGTGTTTCATGTGTGCAAGCGAAGAATATGTGCTATGTTGTAGTTTTAAAAAAAATCTATAAATGCCATTATATTCCATTGACTGATTTTTTTTAGGTAAACTGTATCCTTACTGCAGTTTTGCATACTCCATCTTTTTATTTCTGATAAAGGAGTATTGAGGTCTCCAACTGAGATAATGGATCCATCTATTGTTGCTTGTATTTCATTTGCCCTTGCTTCATGTGGTTTGACATTTTGTTGTTAAAGGCACTAAAGATGCTGTATTTTTAGAGAACTTATACCCTTACCATGATACAATGCCCTACTTTGTCCCTAAAAGCTTTCCTTGGTTTGAAATCTCTTCTGTCTGAAGTTAGTACAGCAGTTCATGCTTTGTTTTGCTTTGTTTTGATTACTGTTAGCATGGTATATTTTTCTCTATCCATTTACTTATAATCTATGTGTCTTTATATTTAATTTTGGTTTTGTGGACAACACAGTTGGTCTTGGTTTTTATTCACTTTGAGAATCTCTGTCTTTTAATTGATGCTTCCAGATCACTGAGGTTCAAAGTGACTGTTGAATAGATGAATTCTATCTATCATGTTTATCACTGTTTTCCATTTCTTGTCTTTGTTCTTTTTTTTTTTTGGCTTCCATTTCTTTTTTTTCCTTTGTGATTCTAATAGGGTATTTATGATTCCATTTTCTCTCCTTACTTAGTATAGCAAGGTTTACCTCAAAAATACATTTTAATGATTTGTATAATGAAGTTTATAACTAATCCAGGTCCAGTTCTATTTTAAAAGACTTATTTTATTTACTTGAAAGGCAGAATTACAAAACAGAGAGATCTTCTATCTGCTGGTTCACTCCTCAAATGGCTACAATGGCTGGAGATGGGCCAGGCCAAAGCTAGGAGCCAGGAGCTTCATCTGGGTATCCTACATGGGTGCAGGGCCTCAAGGACTTGGGCATCCTCTGCTACTTTCCCAGGTGCATTAGCAGGGAGCTGGATCAGAATTGTCTTAGCCAGGGTTCCAACTAGTGCCCACATAGGATGCTAGCATTGCAGGTGGCAGCTCAACTCATTAAACTACAATGCCAGTCCCAGGTCCACTTTCTTTTTTTTTTATGTCTTAAGTTTTTTTTTGTTTGTTTGTTTAAACTTTTATTTAATGAATATAAATTTCCAAAGTGCAGCTTATGGATTACAATGGCTTCTCCCCCGCATAACTTCCCTCCCACCCACAACCCTCCCCTTTCCCACTCCCTCTCCCCTTTCATTCACATCAAGATGCATTTTCAATTCTCTTTATATAGAAGATCAGTTTAGCATACATTAAGTAAAGATTTCAACAGTTTGCTCCCACACAGAAACATAAAGTGAAAAATACTGTTTGAGTACTAGTTATAGCATTAAATCACAATGTACAGCACACTAAGGACAAAGATCCTACATGAGGAGTAAGTGCACAGTGACTCCTGTTGTTGACTTAACAAATTGACACTCTTGTTTATGGCATCAGTAATCACCCTAGGCTCTTGTCATGAGCTGCCAAGGCTATGGAAGCCTTTTGAGTTCACTGACTCTGATAATTTTTAGACAAGGCCATGGTCAAAGTGGAAGTTCCTTCCTCCCTTCAGAGAAAGGTACCTCCTTCTTTGATGACCCATTCTTTCCACTGGGATCTCACTCACGGAGATCTTTCATTTAGTTTTTTTTTTTTTTTTTTTTTTTTCCAGAGTGTCTTGGCTTTCCATGCCTGAAATACTCTCATGGGCTTTTCAGCCGGATCCGCATGCCTTAAGGGCTGATTCTGAGGCCAGAGTGCTGTTTAGGACATTTGCCATTCTATGGGTCTGCTGTGTATCTCACTTCCCATGTTGGATCGTTCTCTCCCTTTTTGATTCTATCAGCTAGTATTTGCAGACACTATTCTTGTTTATGTGATCCCTTTGGTTCTTAGTCCTATCATTATGATCAATTGTGAACAGAAATTGATCACTGGGACTAGTGAGATGGCATTGGTACATGCCACCTTGATGGGATTGAATTCGAATCCCCTGGTATGTTTCTAACTCTACCAGGTCCACTTTCAAATAATATTATACCACTTCATGAGTTGTGTGAGTACTTAATAATAAAGTAATTCTGGGGCAGCACTGTGGCATAGAAGGCTAAGCCTCCATCTGCAGTGCCGGCATCCCATATGAACACCGATTCAAGTCTCGGCTGCCCTACTTCTGTTCCAGCTCTCTGTGGTGGCCTGGGAAAGCACAGAAGGTGGCCCAAGGCTCTGCACCTGCATGGGAGTCCCAGAAGCTCCAGGCTTCTGGCTTCAGATCAGCCCAGCTCCAGGCACTGTGGCCATCAGTGGATAGAAAATCTCAGTCTTTCCTCCTCTCTGTGTATCTCTGCCTTTAAAATAAATACATCCTTGAATAACAATAATAAAGTAACTCTAATTCTTCCTTGCTGTCCCTTTTACCACTGGAGTAATTTACTTTCTCTCTTGCCCTCTCTGGTCATGCAAAAACATCTTTTTTTCTTTGTTTAAAATGTTATTTAAGGTATACAAATTTTATATGTACAAATTCAGAAACACAGTGATACTTTCCACCTTGCCCTTCCACACACCCTTGTTCCTACACTTCCTCCTCCACTCTCTCCTATTCCCATTATTATTATTTACAAAGATCAATTTTCGGTTAACTTTATTCTTGTAAGACTAACCCTTCACTAAGTAAAGAGTTAGACAATTAGCAACAAGAAGAAAACACTGTTCCTCAACAGACAAGACAGGGGGTGTTAAAAATAATCGAATTTCTGTCAGTTTCACTTAATATATAACCAAACCAGCATACTCAGGCATGAGCATACCCAGTCTTTATCTTTCTTTTCACAGATGTAAGTTTTTCAGTAGTTATTTTCCTTCCCCCTAAAGCTTTATCAATTATTGCACACAAGTCTATTGTCAGCAAATTGTCTCAATTTTTGTTTTTTATTTAATTTTACAGGGTACCAAGTTCTAGGTTGATAGATTTCTTTTTCTCTTAAATATTTCACTCCACTATCTTACTGTTTCCACATATTCTGAAAAAGATTCAATTCTCAAATTTGTCCATCTATCTGTAAGAATATATTTCTTTGTAAGGATGTATCTATTATTTGAAAGCAGAGTTGCAGAGAGAGAGAGAGAGAGAGAAAGAGAGAGATCTTCTGTCCACTGGTCCACTCCCCAAATGGCTGCAACTACCAGGGCTTGACTGGGCAGAAGCAATGTGCCAGGATTTTCTTCCACATCTCCCATGTGGGTGCAGCAGCCCAAGCACTTGGGCCATCTTCTGCTGCTTTCCCAGGCACATTAGCAGGGAGGTGGATTGGAAGTGGAGCAGTTGAACATAAATCAACACCCTCACAGGCAGTGACTTAATCTGCTACACCAATTGCAATATGTTTTCTATCTGTGGCATCTTTCAAGGATTTTCCTTTATCTTTGAAAATGATATGGTTAGGTGTTATTCGTTTGGTATTTTTTTAAATTAACATTTTTATTTTCCTTATACAACGTCAACATTTTAGCAGAGCTGTATTCTGATTTTATTTCTTTTTTTTAACTTTTATTTAATGAATATAAATTTCCAAAGTACAGCTTATGGATTACAATGGCTTCCCCCCCCCCCATAAATTCCCTCACCCACAATCCGCCCCTTTCCCACTTCTTCTCCCCTTTCATTCACATCAAGATGCATTTTCAATTCTCTTTATATAGAAGATCAGTTTAGCATACATTAAGTAAAGATTTCAACAGTTTGCTCCCACACAGAAACATAAAGTGAAAAATACTGTTTGAGTACTAGTTATAGCATTAAATCACAATGTACAGCACACTAAGGACAAAGATCCTACATGAGGAGTAAGTGCACAGTGACTCCTGTTGTTGACTTAACAAATTGACACTCTTGTTTATGGCATCAGTAATCACCCTAGGCTCTTGTCATGAGCTGCCAAGGCTATGGAAGCCTTTTGAGTTCACTGACTCTGATAATTTTTAGACAAGGCCATGGTCAAAGTGGAAGTTCCTTCCTCCCTTCAGAGAAAGGTACCTCCTTCTTTGATGACCTGTTCTTTCCACTGGGATCTCACTCGCGGAGATCTTTCATTTAGTTGTTTTTTTTTTTTTTTTCTTTTTGCCAAAGTGTCTTGGCTTCCCATGCCTGAAATACTCTAGTGGGCTTTTCAGCCGGATCTGCATGCCTTAAGGGCTGATTCTGAGGCCAGAGTGCTGTTTAGGACATTTGCCATTCTTTGAGTCTGCTGTGTATCTCACTTCCCATATTGGATCGTTCTCTCCATTTTTTATTCTATCAGTTAGTATTTACAGACACTAGTCTTGTTTATGTGCTCTCTTTGGCTCTTAGTCCTATCATTATGATCAATTGTGAACAGAAATTGATCACTGGGACTAGTGAGATGGCATTGGTACATGCCACCTTGATGGGATTGAATTCGAATCCCCTGGTATGTTTCTAACTCTATCGTTTGGGGCAAGTCAGCTTGAGCATGTCCCGAATTGCACATCTCTTCCCTCTCTTATTCCCACTCATATTTAACAGGGATCGCTTTTCAATTAAGTTTCAACACTTAAGAATAACTGTGTAATGATTACAGTATTCAACCAAAAGTATTAAGTAGAACAAACAAAAAAAAATACTGAGGGATAACGTATTAAGTTGTTCATCAACAGTCAGGCCAATGGCTGATCAAGTCACCGTTTCTCATAGTGTTCATTTCACTTTAACAGGTTTCCTTTTTGGTGCTCGGTTAGTTGTCACTGATCAGGGACAACATATGATATTTGTCCCTTTGGGACAGGCTTATTTCACTCAGCATAATGTTTTCCAAATTCCTAACAGGGATGACTTTTAAGTTCAAATTTAAACACCTACGAATAATTGTGTATTAATTACAGAGTTCAACCAATAGTACTAGAACAAAAAAAAAGACTAAAATGGTTAAAGTATTACAATGTATATCAACAGTCAGGACAAGAGCTGATCAATTCACTGTTTCTCATAGTGTCCATTTCACTTCAACAGGTTTCCCCTTTGGTGCTCAGTTAGTTGTCACCAATCAGGGAGATGATATGATATTTGTCCATTTGGGACTGGCTTATTTCACTCAGCATGATGTTTTTCAGATTCCTCTATCTTGTTGCAAATGACTGGGTTTCGTTGTTTTTGACTGCTGTATAGTATTCTATAGAGTACATGTCCCATAATTTCTTTATCCAGTCTACTGTTGATGGGCATTTGGGTTGGTTCCAGGTCTTAGATATTGTGAATTGAGCTGTAATAAACATTAAGGTGCAGACAGCTTTTTTTGTTTGTCAATTTAAATTCCTTTGTGTAAATTCCAAGGAGTGGGATGGCTGGGTTGTATGGTAGGTTTATACTCAGGTTTCTGAGGAATCTCCAGACTGACTTCCATAGTGGCTTAACCAGTTTGCATTCCCTCCGACAGTGGGTTAGTGTCCCTTTTTCCCCACATCCTCTCCAGCATCTATTGTTGGTAGATTTCTGTATGTGAGGCATTCTAACTGGGGTGAGGTGAAACCTCATTGTGGTTTTGATTTGCATTTCCCTGATTGCTAGTGACCTTGAACATTTTTTCATGTGCCTGTTGGCCATTTGGATTTCCTCTTTTGATAAATGTCTATTGAGGTTCTTGGTCCATCTCTTAAGTGGGTTGTTTGTTTTGATGTTGTGGAGTTTCCTGATTTCTTTGTAGATTCTGGTTATTAACCCTTTATCAGTTGCATAGTTTGCAAATATTTTTTCCCATTCTGTTGGTTGCCTCTTCACTCTCCTGTTTCTTTTGCAGTACAGAAACTTCTCAAATTGATGCAATCCCAAATGTTAATTTTGGCTTTGACTGCCTGTGCTTCTGGGGTATTTTCGAAGAAGTCATTGCCGGTACCTATATCTTGCAGGGTTTTCCCAATGCTCTCTAATAATTTGATGGTGTCAGGTCGTAGATTTAAGTCTTTAATCCATGTTGAGTGGATTTTTGTGTAAGGTGAAAGGTAGGGGTCTTGCTTCATGATTCTGCACATGGAAATCCAGTTTTCCCAGCACCATTTATTGAATAGACTGTCCTTACTCCAGGGATTGGTTTTGGATCCTTGATTAAATAGGAGTTGGCTATAGATGTTTGGATTCATTTCTGGTGTTTCTATTCTGTTCCATTGGTCTATGCATCTGTTTCTGTACCAGTACCATGCTGTTTTGATTACAACTGCCCTGTAGTATGTCCTGAAATCTGGTATTGTGATGCCTCTGGCTTTGTTTTTGTTCTACAAGATTGCTTTAGCCATTCAAGGTCTCCTGTGTCTGCATATGAATTTCAGCATCATTTTTTCCAGATCTGAGAAGAAGGTCTTGGTATCTTCATTGGTATTGCATTGAATCTATAAATTGATTTTGGGAGAATGGACATTTTGATGATATTGATTCTTTCAATCCATGAGCGTGGAATATTTTTCCATTGTTTTTTCTTTTTTTAACTATTATTTAATGAATATAAATTTCCAAAATACAGAATATGGATTACAATGGTTCCCCCCCCATAATGTCCCTCCAACCCGCAACCCTCCCCTTATCCACTCCCTCTCCCCTTCCATTGACATCAAGATTCATTTTTGATTCTCTTTATATACAGAAGATCAGTTTAGCATACATTAAGTAAAGATTTCAACAGTTTGCTCCCACACAGAAACATAAAGTGAAAAATACTGTTTGAGTACTCGTTATAGCATTAAATCTCAATGTACAGCACTAAGGACAAAGATCCTACATGAGGAGTAAGTGCACAGTGACTCCTGTTGTTGACTTAACAAATTGACACTCTTGTTTATGGCATCAGTAATCACCCTAGGCTCTTGTCATGAGCTGCCAAGGCTATGGAAGCCTTTTTTGTTCACTGACTCTGATCATATTTAGACAGGGCCATGGTCAAAGTGGAAGTTCTCTCCTCCCTTCAGAGAAAGGTCCTCCTTTGATGACCCATTGTTTACACTGGGATCTCACTCGTGAAGATCTTTCATTTAGGTTTTTTTTTTTTTTTCCAGAGTGTCTTGGCTTTTCATGCCTGAAATACTCTAGTGGGCTTTTCAGCCGGATCCGCATGCCTTAAGGGCTGATTCTGAGGCCAGAGTGCTGTTTAGGACATTTGCCATTCTATGGGTCTGCTGTGTATCTCACTTCCCATGTTGGATCGTTCTCTCCCTTTTTGATTCTATCAGCTAGTATTTGCAGACACTATTCTTGTTTATGTGCTCTCTTTGGCTCTTAGTCCTATCATTATGATCAATTGTGAACAGAAATTGATCACTGGGACTAGTGAGATGGCATTGGTACATGCCACCTTGATGGGATTGAATTCGAATCCCCTGGTATGTTTCTAACTCTACCATTTGAGGTAAGTCAGCTTGAGCATGTCCCGAATTGCACATCTCTTCCCTCTCTTATTCCCACTCTTATATTTAACAGTGGTCACTTTTCAGTTAAGTTTCAGCACTTAAGAAGAATTGTGTATTGATTACAATATTCTACCAAAGTATTAAGTAGAACAAACAAAAAAATACTAAGAGGGATAACATATTAAGCTGCTCATCAACAGTCAGGGTGAGGGCTGATCAAGTCACCGTTTCTCATAGTGTTCATTTCACTTTACAGGTTTCCTTTTTGGTGCTCAGTTAGTTGTCACCTATCAAGGAGAACAAGTGGTATTTGTCCCTTTGGGATTGGCTTATTTCACTCAGCATAATGTTTTCCAAATTCCTAACAGGGATCACTTTTCAGTTAAAATTTAAACACCTAAGAATAATTGTGTGTTAATTACAGAGTTCAACCAATGTTACTAGAACAAAAAAAAATACTAAAATGGATAAAGTATTACATTTTTGGTATGCTGTTCTATTTCTTTCTTTAAGGCTTTGTAATTTTCATTGTAGAGATCTTTAACATCCTAGGTTAATTTTATTCCAAGGTATTTGATTGTTTTTGTAGCTATTGTGAAAGGGATTGATCTTAGCAGTTCTTCCTCAGCCGTGGCATTGCCTGTGTATACAAAGGCTTTGATTTTTGTGCATCGATTTTATATCCTGCTACTTTGTCAAACTCTTCTATGAGTTCCAATAGTCTCTTAGTAGAGTTCTTTGGATTCCCTAAATAAAGAATCATATCATCTGCAAAGAGGGATTGTTTGAGTTCTTGCTTCTCAATTTGTATTCCTTTAATTTCTTTTTCTTGCCTAATGGCTCTGGCTAAAACTTCCACAACTATATTGAATAGCAGTGGTGAGAGTGGGCATCCCTGTCTGGTACCAGATCTCAGTGGAAATGCTTCCAACTTTTCCCCATTCAATAGGATGTTGTCCGTGGGTTTTTCATAAATTGCTTTGATTGTATTGAGGAATGTTCCTTCTATACCGAGTTTGCTTAGAGTTTTCATCATGAAAGGGTGTTGTATTTTATCAGATGCTTTCTCTGCGTCTATTGAGATAATCAAACGAAGGAAACCTCACAAGAAAAATCACAGGAATTTCAAAACACATATTAGAAATTATCTTTGGCAAATGGCAGGGCAAAGTTACCACTTATCATTAGTCACATTGAACGTTAATGGCTGAACTGTCCAGTTAAAAGACACCGATTGGCTGATTGGGTTAAGGAACAAAATCCATCTATTTGCTGCTTACTAGAAACACATCTTTCCAACCAAGATGCATACAGACTGAAAGTGAAAGGCTGGAAAAAGATATACCATGCCAACAGAAATGAAAAAAGAGCGGGCGTAGCCATCTTAATATTGGACAACATAAGCTTTACCACAAAAACTGTTAGGAGAGACAAAGAGGGGCACTATATAATGATTAAGGGATCAATTAAACAGGAAGATATAACAATTATCAATGTATATGCACCTAATTACAGGGCACCAGTTTATTTAAAAGATTTGTTAAGGGACTTAAAGGGAGACTTAGACACTAATACAATAGTACTGGGGGACTTCAATACCCCGCTCTCAGAAATAGATCAACAGGACAGAAGATCAACAAGGATACAGTAGATTTAAATGACACTATAGCACAAATGGATCTAACAGATATCTACAGAACTTTTCATCCTACAGCTAAAGATTTTACATTCTTCTCAGCAGTACATGGAACCTTCTCTAGGATTGACCACATACTAGGCCATAAAGCAAGTCTCAGCAAATTCAAAAGAATTAGAATCATACCATGCAGCTTCTCAGACCATAAAGGAATGAAGTTGGAAATTAGCAACTCAGGAATCCCTGGAGCATATGCAAACACATGGAGACTGAACAGCATGCTCCTGAATGAACACTGGGTCATAGAAGAAATCAAAAGAGAAATCAAAAAGTTTCTGGAAGTAAATGAGGATAACAGCACAACATACCAAAACTTATGGGATACAGCAAAAGCAGTGTTAAGAGGAAAGTTTATATCAATAGGTGCCTACATCAACAAATTGGAAAAGCACCAAATAGATGAGCTTTCAATGCATCTCAAGGATCTAGAAAATCTGCAGCAAAGCAGACCCAAATCTAGTAGGAGAAGAGAAATAATTAAAATCAGAGAAGAAATCAACAGGATTGAATCCAAAAAAATTTACAAAAAATCAGTCAACCGAGGAGCTGGTTTTTTGAAAAAAATAAACAAAATTGACACCCCATTGGCCCAACTAACTAAAAAAAGAAAAGACCCAAATCAATAAAATCAGAGATGAAAAAGGAAACATAACAACAGACACCACAGAAATAAAAGAATCATCAGAAATTACTAAAAAGAGTTGTATGCCAGCAAACAGGGAAACCTATCAGAAATGGATACATTCCTGGACACATGCAACCTACCTAAATTGAACCATGAAGACATAGAAAACCTAAATAGACCCATAACCGAGACAGAAATTAAAACAGTAAAAAAGGCCCTCCCAACAAAGAAAAGCCCAGGACCAGATGGATTCACTGCTGAATTCTACCAGACATTTAAAGAAGAACTGACTCCAATTCTTCTCAAACTATTCAGAACAATCGAAAAAGAGGGAGTCCTCCCAAATTCTTTCTATGAAGCCAACATCACCTTAATTCCTCAGCTGGAAAAAGATGCAGCATTGAAAGAGAATTACAGAGCAATATCCCTGGTGAACATAGATGCAAAAATCCTCAATAAAATTCTGGCTAGTAGAATGCAACAACACATCAGAAAGATCATCCACCCAGACCGAGTGGGATTTATCCCTAGTATGCAGGGATGGTTCAATGTGCACAAAATAATCAATGTGATACACCACATTAATAGACTGAAGAGGAAAAACCATATGATTATCTCAATAAACGTTTTGGCATTTATATCATTTGATGTTCCCCTCGTTTCTGGATGTGTGGTTTGGTGTTTGATGTTACCTGGAGGAAAGTTTCACATATATTGTTTCAAATTTTTTTTTGTTTCTTTTTCTTTTCTGCATTGATTTTATTACACTGTGTTTTGCCATTCTAATGTCTTATAGTCCTGGTATATTATAACTGTTTGTTCAGTCTCTGTTCTCTTTGCTTTTCAGTTTTGGAAATTTCTATTGGTGTATTATCCTCAAACTCTGAGACTGTTTCCTCAGACATCCCCGAGCTACTAGTAAGACCAGAAAAGGCAATTTTTATCTCTTTTTCAGTGTTTTCAATCTCTAACATTTCTTTTAAATGTTTTTTAATGATTTCTATCTTTTTGCCTACATTTCTCATTCTTGTACATTGTCCACTTTGTCCATGAAACCCCATAGCATGTTAATCATAGCAGTTTTGAATTCTTGGTCTGATCATTCCAACATCTCAACCACTTCTCTTCCTGATGATTGCTCTGCCTATTCAAATTCTGCTCTTGCCTTTCACTTTGTTTTGTATTTTTCTTCATAGCAGGACATGATATATCATGAAAAAGAAACTTCTTTAAATAGGCTCTTAGTAATACAGTGGCAAGACATGTGGGAAGGGGAGGATTTTATAGTCTATGATTAGGTCAGTCTATTAGTGTGTTTATGCCTCTCTACTGTGAACTTCACAAGTGTTTCTCAGTTATCCGTCTCCTTCAGTGGGACAGGATAGCGGGAAAGGACTCAAGCTGTAAATTTGCCTTCTCCCATGTGGCAGGTTAGATTGGGCTTTCCTTGGCTATTTGCCTTTTCCCATGTGAAAGACTAGAGCGATGGAGACTTCCCTCCCCACTGGTCAGTTTGGCTCTGATAATATCCTAGCAAGTCGAGCTACCCATAAAAAGTGTCCTATTGTATTTCAGAATGGTATCTTGCTCCTTCCTGCGATGGAAGCAAAGGAGATTTCCTTGTGATATTTACTGTGACAACCTGCTAGAGCTCCTGGAACTAAAATTCAAGAACCTGTGGAGGAAGGGCAGTTATGACTGGGTCTCTCTCCTGAATTTTTAACTCTCAGCCTTCTCTATCCAGGGCCCCCAGCAATTTGGCAATTTGTCAAGTACAGTTCAGGTTTTACTACCTGGGTATTTGTTCTAGTGGTGGTTTCACTCTGTGAGCTCTACTAAGCATTGGTTCTCCGTTTCCTTGAGTTCTTTGCCTGTATGTCTTTCATGTTAGGGGGCAGGGATCAAAGAAGGTTTACTCTTTTGCCCTTACCTTTCTCCTGATCCAACAGGAGTTGTTGATTTTTCATTTTGTTCCGCTTTTTACTTGCTTTGATAGAGTGGTGACTTCTTAGCTCATTCCATGTGGAAATAGAAATGGTTAACGGCAGTCTAAACATTTTAAGTTGTGTTTTTGCCAATTTACACCCACATTAGCAGTGAGTAAGCATTGCAGTTATTCATCATCATCTATATACAATCTTGTGTCTTTAATATATTAAGTAATTTTGATGTGTGTATAATTTCACAGTATTTTTCGTTTACTTATCAAAGTTAACTAACAAACCTGTCCTTTTATTATATATAATTATTTGTGATAGCATTTTTTTTTAATTTAGCAGAGGAATATAATGTTAGCAAACAGAAAGTACACACTCAAGGAGGATGGGTTTGCTCCAGGATGAGTGGCAACTCACAAGTTTCAGAGTCATGCATTTATGTGATTTGGAGGCATAGTTCTTTGGGCAGATTTTTCCAGGGAAGTGTGGAGACTTCCAGGACTTTGATGACTACCCAATTTCTGGCTTCTTGAGGAAGTGTCAGAAGTGTTATGATGTCAGGTACATAATGGGACTGGAGAGTCAGCCATGGTTATCATATAATGGTATTATAATAGGCTATATGCAATTATAGGGCATGGTCAGCAGCCATGCTGGGTAATTTTAGTTGGTACCTGTTCTGGACTATGGTATTGCTACAATAAGGATTTTGGGTTGCCATTCATGGAAGGAGTTTTAGAAACAGCCTTGGTAAGGGTGTGCTGACATATTTTCTCTGACTCCTTGTCTAATCCCTGTTTCTCTACCTACAACATCCTTCCCCTCTCAGGGATTTTCATCCCTTAATTTTATTGGGAGGCTGAAGGAAGAAGGTCATATTCTGTGACTTCTCATGCTGTGTCAGGACATTATTCTGGCTTAGCCAAGGGACAAGAAACTCTTGCAAACTGATCTAGAGTTTTAAAAGGAGAAGCTACAGGTTTATTACCAGATTTTGGTAATGACTGGAGCCCTTGGATTACCATCGTTCTGATGTGGAATCGCTGTATTCCAGAGAAGACAAATTTAATATGTAGGTTGAACAGACGTGGGCTGAAAACTAGAAATAAAATTATGGTCACTAGGGGTTGTAAGGGATATAGAAATCAGGTGATACCTAGAAGGCATCATTTTCTGCTACCCAGGCGGATTTAGAGTTGATCCACCTGCACAAAGAGTATAGACATTCAACTTTGCTATATTTTTTTTCAAGATATCATTTCACTGCACTTGAGTTGTCAATAATAGGTACAGCATATTTTGTGATTATAGCACATACTCCAATTTGTTACACTAGCAAATAGTGAAACACCAGCCTGTTGTCACGAACCATACCTGCTAGGGAGACAAAAGAGGGAAGTCTTTAACTAACAGCATTGCCTGTGGTTGGGATGTCATGTCATCTTCTGTGAAGTGATGATTCAATTATCTTATCAGCTTTTTATTTTGTCTTAGTCTCTTGATCATTAATTTTAATGAGCTATTCACAAATTCTGTGTTCCTTATTCAAATAAATATACTTGTTGCCAGTATTTTCTCCATATCTGTAGTTTTCTTTTCTTCCCATTTATATGGTTGTTGGATGAAAATAAGTTCTATATTTTAATTAAGTACATATAATTAATATTTCATCCTGTGGTTAGTGCTTCATGTTTTATATTTAGTTAATCTTTGTCTTCTTCAGATAAAAACATTCTTCTTTATTGAGTTGATATAATTTTTGGTATTCTTTTAAAAATTATGTTTGTTTATTTGAGAAGCAAAAAGAGAGAAAGACATACAGGCAGATGCACACAACAGTCATCCAGGGCTGGGCCAATGCGGGCACTGTGCATTGGAGCCTGGCACTCAAACCAGAACTCCCTTGAGGGTGGTGGGAACCCAACCACCTGAGCCATCCGTGGTGCCTCACATAGTCTGCAATAACTGGAAGCTGGAGTCAGGAGTTGGAGCCAGGTACTAAACACAGATACTCTGATACAGGATGTAGATGTCTTAGCTGGCATCTTAATGATTAGGCTAAGTGTCTCACATGAGGAGTTCTGTTTTTAACTTTAACTTCTGATGATTGGGGGCGGAGCCAAGATGGCGGAATAGTAAGGGTGCACACCAATAGTCCGGGAAAATTTAGTTTAATAAAAGCGGAGTTATGGTAGCCTCAGAAAAAGGATCAGGAAAAAAATTGCAGAGGAAACTCTTGCGGAGCTAGTGGCGGTGACTCAGAGGACCTACTGGGAGAGCAGGGTCGCCCACCACTCGGAAGCCGAGCGCAGAGTCTGAGCGCCAGTGCGGGAAGGGGAGTCGATGTGACACAGACACCAGCGGGGAGAGGAGGGACGCCCAGGGCTCCGAGTCCACACATCAGCGCTGGAAGCGGAGGTGAGCTCAGTAACCGGAGACATTGGTGGGGAAATGGCAGACAGAATTTTAGAGGGAAGCAGGCTTTGAAGCGGGAAAGTTCAACAGACTACAGGAGAGAAGGGAAAAAAAAAAAAAAAGGTGGGGGCATACTGGTACAGACAAGTTCCTCTCTCCGCCAACCTTGCAAAGGCAAGCAAGACACAAAGAGCTGGGATATACATAATAAAGGGGAGAGTTAAGGCTACAATTCAGTAGCCTAGGCAACCCAGTGGGAGTCCGCAGGAGAAACCGAGCCTGCACAGACTCTTTGGGTAGAAGCCAGAGATCGGAAGCTAAATACCATCCATTCTGCTCAGCCTTGCAATATTACTTACCTCCTGAATAAAAAATAAAATAAAATAAAATAAAATAAATGAATAAATAAATAAATAGAGATTTACCACGCATAACCTGAGGGTGTCACCTTTGCACACCTGTAACCCTGAAGAACCAAGCAGAGCTCTCAGGCCACACCCATCTCAAGCCTCCAAGGCTCCTCCAACAGCAGGCAGTCCACTTAACACAGACATAGTATATATATAAAAAAAACACCTCACAGTGAGGGAAAAAAAATTAACCATGCCAAGCAATAAACATAGAAATCGAGGGAACAAGATCAACGATGACACTATGACGCCTCCAAATAAACAGAACACCCCAAGCCAAGATTATGAAGATGATGAGATAGAAGAAATGCAAGATACGGATTTCAAAAAATTTATAAGAACATTTACAAGTTTTCAAAAGCAAATCCTTGAACTACAGAAATCCTTATTGGACAGGATTGAAAATCTCTCTCATGAAAATGAAATTTTAAGGAAGAATCAAAATGAAATGCAGAAACTAGTAGAACAGGAAAGTGTGATAGTGAAGAGAAATCAAAATGAAATGAAGAGCTCAATAGATCAAGTGACAAACACATTAGAGAGCCTTAAAAACAGAATGGGTGAAGCAGAAGAGAGAATATCGGACTTAGAAGACAGAGAACAGGAAAGGATACAGTCAAACCAAAGAAAAGAAGAGGAAATTAGAAATCTGAAAAATATTGCTGGGAATATACAGGATACTACTAAAAAACCCAACATTCGGGTTCTAGGAGTTCCTGAAGGCATGGAGAGAGAGAAAGGATTAGAAGGCCTTTTTAGTGAGATACTAGCAGAGAACTTTCCAGGTTTGGAGAAGGACAGAGACATCCTAATACAGGAAGCTCATAGAACCCCCAGTAAACATGACCAAAAGAGATCCTCACCACGACACGTTGTGATTAAACTCACCACAGTGAAACATAAAGAAAAGATCCTAAAATGTGCAAGAGAGAAACGTCAGATTACTCTCAGAGGATCTCCAATCAGACTCACAGCAGACTTCTCATCAGAAACACTACAGGCTAGCAGGGAATGGCGAGACATAGCACAGGTGCTAAGAGAGAAAAATTGCCAGCCCAGAATATTATATCCTGCTAAGCTCTCATTTGTGAATGAAGGTGAAATAAAGACCTTTCATAGCAAACAGAAATTGAAAGACTTTGTGGCCACTCGTCCGGCCCTGCAAAAGATACTTAAAGATGTGCTACACTCAGAAACACAGAAACACGGCCATCAATATGAAAGAAGGGAAAGGAAGAACACCTACCAGTAAAAGAGCATGGGAAGCTCAAAGCATATATTAGAACTTATCTTTGGCAAATGGCAGGGCAATGTCACTATGTATCAATAGTCACATTAAACGTGAATGGACTTAACTCTTCAGTTAAAAGACACTGATTGGCTGACTGGTTTAAGGAACAACACCCAACTATTTGTTGCCTACAAGAAACACATCTCTCTAACAAAGAGGCATGCAGACTGAAAGTGAAAGGTTGGAAAAAGATATTCCATGCCAACAAAAACCAAAAAAAAGCAGGTGTAGCCATATTAATATCAGACAAAATAAACTTTAATACAAAAACTGTTAAGAGAGACAAAGAGGGGCACTATATAATGATTAAGGGTTCAATTCAACAGGAAGATATTACTATTATAAATGTATATGCACCTAATTACAGGGCACTGGTCTATTTAAAAGATATGTTAAGGGACTTAAAGGGAGACTTAGATTCCAATACAATAGTACTGGGGGACTTCAATACTCCACTCTCAAAAAAGATAGATCATCCCGACAGAAGATCAACAAGGAAACAGCAGATTTAATCGACACTATTGCCCAAATGGATCTAACAGATATCTACAGAACTTTCAATCCTACATCTAAAGACTTTACATTCTTCTCAGCAGTGCATGGAACCTTCTCTAGGATTCATCACATACTAGGTCATAAAGCAAGTCTCAGCAAATTTAAAAGAATTAGAATCATACCATGCAGCTTCTCAGACCACAGCAGAATGAAGCTGGAAATTAGCAACTCAGGAAACACCAGAAAGTATGCAAACACATGGAGACTGAACAACATGCTCCTGAATGAACACTGGGTCATTCAAGAAATCAAAAGAGAAATCAGAAACTTTCTGGAAGTAAATGAGGATAACAACACAACATATCAAAACTTATGGGATACAGCAAAAGCAGTATTGAGTGGCAAGTTTATAGCAATAGGGGCCTATACCAAGAAATTGGAAAGACACCAAATAAATGAGCTTTCAGCGCATCTCAAGGACCTAGAAAAACTGCAGCAAAGCAGACCCAAATCTAGTAGGAGAAGAGAAATAATTAAAATCAGAGAAGAAATTAACAGGATTAAATCCAAAAAAATATTACAAAAAATCAGCCAAGTGAAGAGCTGGTTTTTTGAAAAAATAAACAAAATTGACACCCCATTGGCCCAACTAACTAAAAAAAGAAGAGAAAAGACCCAAATCAATAAAATCAGAGATGAAAAAGGAAACGTAACAACAGACACCACAGAAATAAAAAGAATCATCAGAAATTACTACAAGGACTTGTATGCCAGCAAACAAGAAAATCTATCAGAAATGGATAGATTCCTGGACACATGCAATCTACCTAAATTGAACCATGAAGACATAGAAAACCTAAATAGACCCATAACCGAGACAGAAATTAAAACAGTAAAAAAGGCCCTTCCAACAAAGAAAAGCCCAGGACCAGATGGATTCACTGCTGAATTCCACCAGACATTTAAAGAAGAACTTATTCCATTTCTTCTCAAACTATTCAGAACAATCGAAAAAGATGGAATCCTCCCAACTTCTTTCTATGAAGCCAGCATCACCTTAATCCCTAAGCCAGAGGAAGATGCAGCATTGAAAGAAAATTATAGACCAATATCCCTGATGAACATAGATGCAAAAATCCTCAATAAAATTCTCGCCAATAGAATATAACAACACATCAGGAAAATCATCCACCCAGACTAAGTCGGATTTATCCCTGGTATGCAGGGATGGTTCAACATTCGCAAATCAATCAATGTGATTCACCACATTAACAGACTGCAGAAGAAAAACCATATGATTATCTCAATAGATGCCGAGAAAGCATTTGATAAAATTCAACACCTTTTCATGATGAAAACTCTAAGCAAACTGGGTATAGAAGGAACATTCCTCAATACAATCAAAACAATTTATGAAAAACCCACAGCCAGCATCCTATTGAATGGGGAAAAGTTGGAAGCATTTCCACTGAGATCTGGTCCCAGACAGGGATGCCCACTCTCACCACTGCTATTTAACATAGTTCTGGAAGTTATAGCCAGAGCCATCAGACAAGAAAAAGAAATTAAAGGAATACAAATTGAGAAGCAAGAAGTCAAACTATCCCTCTTTTCAGACGATATGATTCTTTACCTAGAAGATCCAAAGAACTCTATTAAGAGACTATTAGAACTCATAGAGGAGTTTGGCAAAGTGGCAGGATATAAAATCAATGCACAAAAATCAACAGCCTTTGTATACACAAGCAATGCCATGGCTGAGAAAGAACTGCTAAGATCAATCCCATTCACAATAGCTACAAAAACAATCAAATACCTTGGAATAAACTTAACCAAGGACGTTAAAGATCTCTACGATGAGAATTATAAAATCTTAAAGAAAGAATTAGAAGAGGATACCAAAAAATGGAAAAATCTTCCATGCTCATGGTTGGAAGAATCAACATCATCAAAATGTCCATTCTCCCAAAAGCACTTTATACATTCAATGCAATACCAATCAAGATACCAAAGACATTCTTCTCAGATCTAGAAAAAATGATGCTGAAATTCATATGGAGGCACAAGAGACCTGGAATAGCTAAAGCAATCTTGTACAACAAAAACAAAGCCAGAGGCATCACAATACCAGATTTCAGGACATACTACAGGGCAGTTGTAATCGAAACAGCATGGTACTGGTACAGAAACGGATGGATAGACCAATGGAACAGAATAGAAACACCAGAAATCAACCCAAACATCTACAGCCAACTTATATTTGATCAAGGATCTAAAACCAATTCCTGGAGCAAGGACAGTCTATTCAATAAATGGTGCTGGGAAAACTGGATTTCCACGTGCAGAATCATGAAGCAAGACCCCTACCTTACACCTTACACAAAAATCCACTCAACATGGATTAAAGACTTAAATCTACTAGCTGACACCATCAAATTATTAGAGAGCATTGGGAAAACCCTGCAAGATATAGGTACCGGCAATGACTTCTTGGAAAACACCCCAGAATCACAGGCAGTCAAAGCCAAAATTAACATCTGGGATTGCATCAATTTGAGAAGTTTCTGTACTGCAAAAGAAACAGTGAGGAGAGTGAAGAGACATCCGCCAGAATGGGAAAAAATATTTGCAAACTATGCAACTGATAAAGGGTTAATAACCAGAATCTACAAAGAGATCAAGAAACTCCACAACATCAAAACCAACAACCCACTTAAGAGATGGGCCAAGGACCTCAATAGACATTTTTCAAAAGAGGAAATCCAAATGGCCAACAGGCACATGAAAAAATGTTCAAGGTCATTAGCAATCAGGGAAATGCAAATCAAAACCACAATGAGGTTTCACCTCACCCCGGTTAGAATGGCTCACATGCAGAAATCTACCAACAACAGATGCTGGCGAGGATGTGGGGAAAAAGGGACACTAACCCACTGTTGGTGGGAATGCAAACTGGTCAAGCCACTGTGGAAGTCAGTCTGGAGATTCCTCAGAAACCTGAATGTAACCCTTCCGTTCGACCCAGCCATCCCACTCCTTGGAATTTACCCAAAGGAAATTAAATTGACAAACAAAAAAGCGGTCTGCACCCTAATGTTTATTGCAGCACAATTCACAATAGCCAAGACCTGGAACCAACCTAAATGCCCATCAACGGTAGACTGGATAAAGAAATTATGGGATATGTACTCTTTAGAATACTATACCGCAGTAAGAAACAACAAAATCCTGTCATTTGCAACAAAATGGAGGAATCTGGAACACATCATGCTGAGTGAAATAAGCCAGTCCCAAAGGGACAAATACCATATGTTCTCCCTGATCGGTGACAACTGACTGAACACCAAAAAGGAAACCTGTTGAAGTGAAATGGACACTATGAGAAACGGTGACTTGATCAGCATAGCCCTCACTGTTAATGAACAACTTAAATCATTATCTCTCTTAGTAGTTTTTTTGTCTGTTCTACTTAATATGACTGGTTTAATTCTGTAATTAATACACAGTTATTCTTAAGTGTTGAAATTTAACTGAAATTTGATCCCTGTTAAATATAAGAGTGGGAATAAGAGAGGGAAGAGATGTACAATTTGGGACATGCTCAAGCTGACTTGCCCCAAAAGGTAGAGTTAGAAACATACCAGGGGACTCCAATTTAATCCCATCAAGGTGGCATGTACCAATGCCATCTCACTAGTCCAAGTGATCAATTTCAGTTCACAATTGATCATAATGAAAGGACTAAGAGTCAAAGGGAGCACATAAACAAGTCTAGTATCTGCTAATACTAACCGATAGAATAAATAAAGGGGAGAGTGATCCAACATGGGAAGTGAGATACTCAGCAGACCCATAGAATGGCAGATGTCCTAAACAGCACTCTGGCCTCAGAATCAGCCCTTAAGGCATTCCGATCTGGCTGAAAAGCCCATGAGAGTATTTCAGGCAAGGGAAGCCAAGACACTCTGGCAAAAAAAAAAAAAAAAAAAAAAAAAAAAAAAAAAAAAAAAAAAACTAAATGAAAGATCTCTGAGTGAGATCCCAGTGGAAAGAACAGGTCTCCAAAGAAGGAGGTACCTTTCTCTGAAGGGAGGAGAGAACCTCCACTTTGACTATGACCTTGTCTAAACAAGATAATAGTCAGAGAACTTAAGGGGCTTCCATAGCCTTGGAAACTCATGACTGGAGCATAGGGAGATTACTGATGCCATAAACAGGAGTGTCAATTTGTAAAGTCAACAACAGGAGTCACTGTGCACTTACTCCTCATGTAGGATCTCTGTCCTTAGTGTGCTGTACATTGAGACTTAATGCTATAACAAGTACTCAAACAGTATATTTTACTGTGTGTTTCTATGGGGGTGCAAACTGTTGAAATCTTTACTTAATGTATACTAATCTGATCTTCTGTAAAAAAAAAATAAGAAGAAATGATCAATTCCCAACTTGACTCTCACTGGGATTAAACATGACAATAGGTCTGATCTTATTTCATCATCATTTAAAAAATCATCTATTATTTTTCACTTTATGTTTCTGTGTGGGAGCAAACTGTTGAAATCTTTACTTAATGTATGCTAAACTGATCTTCTGTATATAAAGAGAATCGAAAATGAATCTTGATGTGATTGGAAAGGGAGAGGGAGTGGGAAAGGGGAGGGTTGCGGGTGGGAGGCACGTTATGGGGGGGGGAGCCATTGTAATCCATAAGCCGTACTTTGGAAATTTATATTCATTAAATAAAAGTTAAAAAAATAGAACATGATTAAAAAGCAAAACAAAACAAAACAAAACTTTAACTTCTGATTCATTACATTTAATTTTTTCATGTACATTGAAAACTGGGTCAAGGTTATAACTATATCTCTATCTATAGATGGATATATAAGCACATAAATATATAGATAGATGTATCAACACAGAAAATTGACTCAGTACTATTTAACTAAAAATTTCCCTTTACTTTCCAAATGTCCTTTTTGATTAACAAAATGATTTTAATATAGCCCAGTGTATTAACACCTTCTGTTTATAGCTCACTTTGAAAAGTAATGGCAAACTTAATGTCACAAAGATATTATCCTATGATGTTTTAAAGTAAATTTATTTTTGATTATATTCTATTTAGTTTTTATTTTAATTAGTTTTGAACAGATTTAATGTGATGTGTAGATACAAGTCTATGAATGTAATTATATTCCTTTCTTCCCTCCTCTTTTCTCCCTTCTACATGCCTTCATTCTCTCTGTTTTCTTTTCTTTTAGTTTTTGAGACAACCTATTTTAAATATGCATTACAGTAAGAAGGCTTAATACTTCATGAATAAGAAGTTTAAAGCAAAGTAAAGCAAAAAAGTAAAATGGAGCCTAGTGGTGATATAGACAATGGTTATTAACAATATACTTGAATGTAAAAGTGACCATTTCACCCATATATAGTAAATTTTAATTCATTTAAGAACTCAGTTGAAGTTCTTTGCCCTTTTCTCAACTGGATTCTGTTCGTTGTTATTGTTGCATTTTTAAAGGTGTTGATATATACAGGACATCAGTCCTTTGTCAGGTAGATTGCAAACATTTTTTTCCCCATTCTGTTTGCTGTCTCTTCACTCTACTGTTTCCTTTGCTGTGCAAAAGCTTCTGAGTTTGAAATTGTCTCATTTATTTAGTTTTGCTTTTGTTGTCTGTGATTTGGGGTTCTTGTCCATGAAGTGGTCTCCTACACCAATGTCTTGGAGTGTTTCCTTTGCATTTCTTAACAGTATCTTCTTTGTGCCATATCTTAAATTTCGGTAATTGTTCCATCTTGAGTTGATTTTTGTATATAATGATGAGTTTAATATCATTCTTTTATATATACATATCCAGTTTTTCCTGCACCATTTGTTGAAGATATTATCTTTACTCCACTGTATGATCTGAGCATTTTTGTCAAAAATCAGTTGGCTGTAATGTATGTGGATTAGTTTCTGGGCTCTCTGCTCTGTTCCACTGATTTATTTATCAGTTTTTATGCCAGTACCATGCTGTTTTAATTACTATAGCTTTGTAGTATGATTTGAAGTCAGGTATTATGATGTCTCCAGCTTGATTTTTCTTGTTCAAGATCACTTTGTCTGTTCTGGGTCTACTGTGATTCCATATGCATTTTAGAATTGCTTTTACTAATTCTGTAAAGAAAGTCATTGGTATCTTGATAGGTATTGCATTGAGTCTGCAGACTGCTTTAGGTAGTACAGAAATTTTAATGATATTGATTCTTCCTATCCATGAGCAAGAACATCTTTCCATATTTTGTGTCCTTGGTGATTTCTTTCATCATTGTTTGATAATTTTCATTGTAGACATCTTTCACTTCTTTGGTTAAATTTATTCCTAAATATTTTGATTTTTGTGTGGCTATTATGAATGGGATTTCTTTTTTTATTTCTGTAAGTTCATCATTAGCATACAAAAAAGATACTATTGTTTTTATGTTTATTTTTTAACCTGCAACCTTACTGAATTGGTTTATCAATTCAGATTTTGGTGGAGAGTTTACGTTTTTCCACGTACAACATTATATCATCTGCAAACACGGATAATATGACTTCCTCTTTATTTACTGGAGGCTTAAACCTAAGATTATAAAATAAAATGAAAGTATATCATTTTCAACATTAAAAGAAAGAATAAGAAAGGAGAAAAGAGAGTAGGTGGGAGTGTGGGCAGGAGAGATGGTAGGGTGGGAAGTATCACTATGCTCCTAACCCTGTATATATGAAACATATGACATTTGTTCACCTTATAGATGTTAAAAAATTGAAAATTAAAAAATCAAAAAAGAAATAAAGGAAGTCATACATTTGCTAAGACAAACATCTTGTTGCTGAACCAAGATGATAAAAGGTTTCATTACAAGGTGCTTAATAAGATTCAAAATTTCCATCTTATTTTCCTGTGATTTGCTGTTCTTTTATTATGCAGGTGATAGACCAAGTAATTGGGCCTCTGCCATCCTTGTTCGAGACCAGGATGGAGTTCCTGGTTCCTGGTTTTAGCCTGGCCCACTCCTCCTTATTGGGAATATTTGGGGAGTGAGGCAGTAGTTGGAAGAATATTATCTCCATCTCACCTCTTTCTGTCACTTTGCCTTTCAAATAAATAAATAAATAATCCTTTTAAAAAAATGAAAAAAGAGATCCTGCACCTCTAAAAAGTAAGCATCCCTACCTGCATGTTAGAGGCAAGCTAATCAAGCAATGTTTGTAGGAAGCAATATTTGATACTTAGATCTAAATAAGAAATAGTCTATAAAAGTTGGATAAATAGCGTAAGTCAAGTCCAGGACAGGAGCAATAAATGCCCTAACCTATATTTTTTCTAAGTTGAATATGGGAGAATTATAAAGTAGAAAGCCAGAAAGAGACAGAAAAAGTAAGAAGGGTGAGAAGGAGTTTCTAAAGGTTATACCCTTCCCACCATTTGAGGATGATTGATTTTGAGGTTAATCTACAGGTTCATCCATGGCATTTAGCCTTCTAAAGTCAATTCTGTTCAGCACGACACATTAAAATTCAATACAAATTGAGTAAATGCATGGTTTTATATGTAAAGGGTTAATTGGTTGTCATGTAGCATTTTTTACATCACTCATTCCATATTTAGAATTTGTATTCTTCATATAAGCCAGTGCATGTTCAGTTATGACTCTCAGCCACGACTTCACTCACAGAGAAAGAGACAGAAAACAACCATTCACAGGGCTCTGGGACTTGTCTCTATTCTGGTAGGAAGTTCTATCTGGGCAATTAGTTGCTCAGTGAGTCATAGCTTCTCGAAGTGACCAGGTCATATTTGATGGAGGAATAGACTTAAAGGGTAATACGTTGTGTAATCAGAACCCCACAAAAGGAGTGCTTTAACATTAACTGTGTCAGGAGGAGACCTGAGTGGATGCAAAATGATTCACAATGAGAATTAAGATGACAATCCATCCAAAGGAAGGCATTATCTGTTTTCTCCACATTCTGGTCAGCCCACTGGTGGTTACATGACCCCATCAGGGAAGCACAAAAAACTTATTTGTGAATTATTCAAATGATCATAGTTTAATTCCAAAAGCAGAAAATTAGCTTGACTAAGTGGTTGTCAGTTGGAAAGGACAGAATCATATAATACTAGGTTTTCATATTTATTAGCCAATTGTAAGCAGTAATTCTAGCAAAATCCAACTCAGAAAAATAATTTAAACATTTAAACCCATCATTAATATATACTTCATTCTCTTAAATTGTATTATTGTATAATTATCATGGATATTATGGGAAATCAAAAGCTCAAGGTAAGCATGAAGAATAAAATAAAAAGTATTCATAAACCAGCTGTCAAAAAATAAGCTCTATAAAGTTTGATACCCAAAATTATATATATTTTATTTCTACAGTTTTTTCTTTCCAAATGGAGTTATACAAAACTGCAATTTTTAAAAACTATGAACATATTTAAACTTCAGCAAATAGATTTATATAACGCCATTTAAATAGCTTTATCATATTCCATTGTACCTATTAATAGAAACTTATGTTGAAATTTTCCCAATATTATGAACAATTCTGTGATAAACATTCTTATATCTCCACACAAATCTCCAATTTTATCCTTAGAAGAAATTCAAAGGACATAATTATTCATTCAAAAGGTATAGAACATACTTTTTCCTTAAGATTTTAGCTAATTAATACTTTTCATCTTCATCCTTTGTCCCATACTGACTGTGCCTTCCACTTATGTCATGAGTTCATATGAAGTAACTAAAAGCTGATAAATTTAGGCTAACCTCTTGAAATTTTCTTATCAGATTATTAATAACCTTGGTTAATTTACTTCCGATATTCATCTTCCCTCTCTTCCAAGTTGATGAAATCATCCCTATTTTAATTGCTGCTGAAATAACCAGTGCTTGTGATAGTATTTGCATAGAAAGAGCTTTTGAAAAGAACCTGAAAAAGTCTTACTCATCGCTGGACAACAAATGACTTGTGACTCACATTTGTAAGACTCTCACATGAATCTGAAGTTTCTATTTGACATATTAACACAATGCTCACGCAGGACCAATGCATACCTGAATTTCTGGCAGAAAAAGACTGTAAAATTTTCAGTACAGACACATGAATGCATGTATCAGCCATAGAAAAAAATATAACTCTATGGAAAGTGATATTTCAAATAATATAAACCAAAATTTACAGGGTTATAACCAACCACTGTTTAATAATCAAAAGATACGTGGAACAATCTAGTTACTTTGCAGCCATGTATGGAAGGATCCTTACTACTAGTTGAACGATGAACATAATAGTTAAGAGGTTAATCAATAGACTCCAAATTAAAATCCATCTCTATGACTTGAAATTGCTTTGTGATTTTCATCCTTATTTTTAAATTTTCGTATTTATAAACTAGATCTTAAAGACTAAGAGGTTTGTGCAGTTCATAAGGTAATGACAGAATGAGTTGAGCTTGAGAAGTGCTTAGCATCGTACAAGATACCATACTTTGTGGTACTTGATGAATGAGAGCTGTTACCAATATTATGATTGCTATTTGATTATTACATGACATCAGCTGCCTCTGTTTTAGCTAAAAATTTTCCAATTATCTACGTCTAACATTCCATTTTTGTTCCTTCTCACATACACATTGGAGAATGCTTTTGCAGCCTCATTTTCATGTCTGAGTAGCATTCAGCTTTTACCAAAGTCAACCCCATTGGCGCCCCCAGCATCCGCTCCTGAGCTATTACATTTCTCTGAGACTTGGGAGCTTTGCTTGTTAAAGGCTAAATTACAGCCACCAGAAAGTGATGTTTCAGTCTGTACCCTTTTACCACCATAAAATGCACTCAATAAAAACAAAAGGAGCCATAGAGGAGCAGAGTTTGGGGATCATAAAGAATATATATGTTTCAGGCAGTTTGTGTTTATCCAAGTGGCAGCATTAAGTGAGGTAATGCTAAGAAAGTAGATAGCTTCAGTTAATGAGACAGATTATTTAGGAAAACAAAACTGTCACTATTGCTTGCCATGTAAAGCAGTGGATTTGTTACTTTTGAATACTGGCTGCATTAGCAAAAACATCATTTATTCATATTGAGACATCCCCCAGAGCTGCACGTTGGTTAATAAAGATAAAACCCCTATGGTGGTTGTCAAATGTTATCGTTCCATCCTGGGAACCCTTCCAACAGCAACCTAGGCACTTATTCGCTGAGAAATTTGTTTATGTGAGATGATCATTTTGTGTTTCAGAACTAGAATGGATTCTCTTAACTGACCTCTGAGGATACCTCCTGTGAAGACCTGAGATTTGCACCTGTGTGGTTTGCTGAAGCATGGAATCTAAAGGAAAGAAAAGAAAACCCTTAGTCTTAGACCCAGAGGGCAGTTACATATTTCCTTTGAGAAATTATCCAGGGTCTAATCTTACTCTTTTCTCTTTGTAGTCAACTGCACTAGAAAATCTCCCTGATGTTTTAACCTGCCCCTTCCCAGCAAACCACATTTTAGCTACAGTCCCATCACTCTAAGCAAAACATTTTTGTTAAAACCATGAGTTCCATGTCAGTAGTCCAATGAATAGTTAATTGCTCTGCTTATGTGCCGTATTATAATTATTTGACACTATTGGAAGTCCTGGCTTCATTAAAAACTATAGTTCCACAAGTCATGCTGTTATGATTACTTACTGTATATCTCTTGCCAAGTTCATTCCTCTCAAACCAGCCATTAAATACTTGAGGGTAAGGATCAGTAGGAACTCAATCCTTAACCTCCTTCTATTCTCTCATCTTAGAAGAATTCATTACACCTATCACATTGCATGCCACCTATTTGCAGATCACTTACAAACTGCCCTGTGTCTCTAACTTGGTCCTCTTCTCAAAGCTCTAGACTCACTTGACTAGTTGGGCTTGTGACATTTACCAAAATATATTTCAAGGTCTTCACAAATTTACTAATTGTCCAGTTCAAGTACTGGAGTTTCCTCCTGAATGTGGAAACTCTAAAAGCATTATATTTCTTTTTCCACAAGTCTGACACTTGACTGATACTTTGAAAATAGTCCTCTTTATTTTATATCCAATATGTCAACATAGATGATCGATTCATTTCTTAAATATCATTTGTATCTACCCACCCCTTTTCATTTTCATCCCCTAACACAGGATTTGGCATATAAGAGGAACTCAACATTAAATTTTGTATTACAGAATACCTATCATCCATGATCCAGTAGAAGCTTGGCCTGAGGCAAGAACTTCTGACCTGGTCTCCTCAATCCAGATTCACCCCACTAAAAATAGCTTTCTATTTTACCACTAAACTCAATGCCTTACACAAAATAAGATTATGTCTCTGCTAATTTTTATTCTGATGATCTTAATTGTCTTTATTTTTTATTCTAGAATTGGGCAACAGTTTATTCTATAAAAGGGTGTTCCAAAGATATCATTCTCCTTTTCCAGGTAGAATAACTTAAAAATTTTTGATCCTTAATAACAACATAAATTGCTCTTTATATATTTGTCACATTCTACACTTTGCTTTTGCTTGCTGTGACAAACCTCAGTCTGCTTTATGCCTCTTACATCCATCAGAATCTCTCAGATGTAGTGTCATCCTTGTGGCCCACTCTTGTATTTCCTATCAACCACCTCCTAATCAATGCCTACTCATCCTTTAAATCCCAGTTCATTTTGTTTTCCTTTAGAAAAATTACAATAACCTCCCACATTCTCTAAAAATATCCTCACATGTTCTCGAACAATACAAAATTTATATTTTAATCTTTTATTAAGATTTCTAATTTCCTTTAAAATATATATATATATATATATATATAGTAGCACAATTCATTTGGGCAGGGAAGCCCTATTAAACTTACCATTGATTCCCAGAAATGACAACGTTTGTAAGTTTGGTGATACATTTTGTAAAAATGTCACTAAGTTTATCCAATATATGTAATGTGCATGTGTGTGTAGGTATTGATAGACATGCAGATAGACATGAAAGAAAGAAAGAGAAAGTAGGGAGGAAGAAGGCCTAAAGAGAAAGCAAGTGAGAGAGAGAAATCCTTAGATTACTGCAAACAATAATAAAAAAAAAACAAACATAAGAGTGAATATGTTACATCTGAGAAATCTGTGTGAAGTATATGTGAAACTTCATTGGGCAAGTCTTACAACTTTTTGTAAGTCTGAAATTATGCTCAAATCAAGTTTAACAGAACACCAAATACTCTTCATTCCTATGAATTTTAGTAAATAGTCTTCTAGCCCGGATCACAGTCCAGTCACATGACCAAGGTCAGACAATTTGTAAAAAGCAGTTCTGGATGTCTCACTACACATCAATCAAAAATATAAGACATCAGTTTTCCCACTCCCCATTTTTTTCCTAAGGTAGTTGCTGATAATCCATTGATTAAGGCAGGACACACACACACACTCTTAAGATTTTCCTCAATACATCACTCCAGGCAGGTTTAACACACGTGGAAAACTTCCTTAATATCATACATTTCCTCCTATGATTCACACTGAAGCAGAAAGCCCTTGGACCCACATCTTAAAAGAAGGCTGCTTTTTAAGGGGTGGCAGAAGGAAGGTACAGAATACAATTTTGTTTTTTGAGGATAAGATTTGTGCTATGATTGAATAAATTCTGATGATGGCAAACTGAGCTCTTGCCTTGAAGTAGAATTCTTTTGGTTTGAAAGCTTGTGAACAACCCTTTTAAGTGTTCCATCTGTGGCAGCCATGACAACATGTGGCTCTCATATTTCCCTCTGATGAAACGGAGGAATCTATTAGAAGATCCTTTCACATGTAGCTTAAAGTTGTAATACAGCAGCCACAGAGAGTGATCTTTGTACCTTCCTCACTGCCATGTACTTCCTGCTCTGAACTTAGATGCTGCTTCAGGATCTCTGTTAATAAAATTCTCCAGACCATCACTACCTCTATGAGTGGATGCTCATAAAAAACTCAGGTGCTGTCATAGTGATTCCTTCTGCTTAAGTGAAAGTCACTGTAAAGGCATGTAGTTTTTACCATATTATTTCAGGGGTTTTTTTCAGTTAGTAGGAGTAAGGTAAACAAGAATAGGAAAGTTAAGTTGGAAAAAGGAAAAACTGAAGGAAATTGCAAACTGACTGATAGGAGAGAGACTCATGATCACAGAGACAGCATCTGTGAGATATGCCTCTGGATCTCAAAGACATCACTTGCAAATTTTATAATAAATCATGCTATCTGCTGATAGAAAACTGTATTTGCATCTTAAAATTAGGTTCAGATATAGCCATCCTAAACCAGGGTATGTTCTTGCAGCATATTACACTCTTAACTGATGGTAGAGATACACTGCCCAAGTAATCAAACCGTATGGGGATGTCTAACAAGTTTCTCTGTCTACCCCAATTTATGCCATATTTTGGCATGGCTCTTTCAGTGGGACAAGGGGATGATATGTTCATGTGCATTTGGACAGCTGAATGCTATTTGCATGGAACAGATTGGTCTTTTTTATGGAAATGCAGTTAATAATAGCACAAGTCTTACAGGGGATAAAAACCATTTTGTTTTTATGTTATTATCATTCATGTATTAATCCTTTAAGAAGTTTGTATTCTCTAGTGCCGTGGCTCAATAGGCTAATCCTCCGCCTGCGGCGCCGGCACACCGGGTTCTAGTCTTGGTCGGGGTGCCGGATCCTGTCCCGGTTGCCCCTATTCCAGTCCAGCTCTCTGCTCTGGCCCAGGAGTGCAGTGGAGGATGGCCCAAGTCCTTGGGCCCTGCACCCACATGGGAGACCAGGAGAAGCACCTGGCTCCTGGCTTCAGATAAGCACAGTGTGCCAGCCGCGGTGGCCATTGGAGAGTGAACCAATGGCAAAGGAAGACCTTTCTCTCTGTCTCTCTCTCTCTCTCACTGTCCACTCTGCCTGTCCAAAAAAAAAAAAAAAAGTTTGTATTCTCTAGAAGCATGGAGTATGCGAATTGGCAGGATTTAACTACTTCATTCCAGTTTCCCAATCCACTTTCCCAAATTTCCTTCACAGGCAGTTGCAAATACTCTAGGATACATATTTCATATAATTTAGCTTTACAACTGAAATCTGTTCCAAGATGGTCAACTGCCTGAATCCCACTGAAAATGACAAGAGAGCAGAAAGTGGCAGGATGATTCACACTTTGGGATGCTCAGAGCATGCCTTCATCACTCTATGGTTTGCAACTGTGGGAATGGAGGGCGACTTCTGTTCTGTGTAGGAAAACAGTCACTGATAGGGTACCACACACTTGAGGAATCATACCCCTGGTTAGGATCAACACAAAGCTGAACTGAGGAGTGCATGTTGCTATTCTGATTGGCTGCCCTGTATCTGCAATGTTTTCCTTTATCTTATATTTCTTCATCTTCATGGCCAGACTGTCAGTGATACAATCTTGATGGCCATTTCTCAAATCAAACAAATGAGAATTACAGGAAAAAGTGGCTATTTCTATATTATCCCTCTACTAAGGGATGATGCAAAGTTCAAGATGACTTCAAGATGCTTTACTGTTCAGCTTATCGGACTCTAAGTTCCGATTTTCTTAGTATACCTCCAAACAACTTTAGTTTCCCTATTCCTTTGATACTCTCTCTCTTGCTCATCCTCTTCCCACATAGATGTCAGAGTATAGTACAAAGCTGGTGGTTTTATGTGAGAAGGATACCCAAAAAGTTCAGAACATGTGCTTGATACTGGAGAAGAGAACGTGAGAACTTTCTCTGGTGATCAGTGACTGCTAAGTGCACCACGGTACTAGGCAGTGATGATCTACATACACCATGGATCTGGATCCATAGATTTAACTGTATCTGTGTTGAAGAGTTTCCTGAAGCATGCAAGGTCTTTATATTTTGTATTCTTCACATTACTAGCACATGACAGCTCAAAATACAAATTTTATTAAAATAATTGGAGATATTTCCAATAAAGCACCAAAGCCAAGATTTGCTATTTAAAACTCAGTATTAACTGGAGCCAAACTTTCCTTGGAAACATACAGCCATAAATATCTATTCATTTCCATAGGAATGAAAATGATGGACAGATTTAAATCTCTGTGAGCAGAATGGGCTGGGTTGTGACAGCACCTCCCTTAGGCCCAGACTCTCTCCATACTGTGGCTTCCCCAGCCTGATCACACACATCGTCTTTCCTGAGGTCCATAGCCTTTTTTTAAGTCTGCAAATTTAGATGAGGAAGAGACACCATCCTCTGGGGGTACAGCAACCAAACATTATTCTTTTAAAAAAGCACTAAAAGCTGCAGGTAGCACAGTTTTGCCAGTGGTGGGGTCTTCCTAGATCCCAGGGTTGTCTGTGTATTTGCTGAATTCTCTAATTCTCTGTCAAGAGTCATTAAAGGTGGATGGGCAGCCATCAAAGGCTCACTCCCAGAGAGGTAGTTGTAAGAAACCTTCCTGGAGCAGCGTATTACTGCACTCCAGAAAGTCCTGTGGGGACAAAGACTGACAGATTTATGGAATTTCTCTGAGAAAAAGAGACCCTGCTGGATCCCAGGTGGCAATGTATTCCACTCATTCCTCACACTGCAGGGCCTTGCTTTGTGCAAGAGTAACAGGTTTTATAAACTTAATCTGATTATATCCATCAGGGTAATTCTGTAGGACATTTCAATATTTTTGGGAAAACTGCTGTGAATAATCTGAAAATTTAAGACTCCTTTTGTTTCCTTATTTTCAAAAATAGGTTTATGCAGACATTGCACATATACTGTACAATTATACACTTTCAAATTATGCACTTTGAAGTGTATAATGCAGTGGCTTTTAATATATTCACACAATGAAGCATCCTTCATAATTAATTTCAGAATATTTTCATTGTTCAAAGAAAAGACGCTCTGCATTCCTTAGCCATCAAACAAATCTGCTCTTTCTGCACTCTTACCCAGTAATGTACTTCTGGCTAGAGATATGCCTATTATTGATATTTTATGTATATTCATGTATATAATATTGTATGTTCATACAAATATGTGTTTCACATGTATATATTATATGTGGCCTTTTATATCTTCTCATTTTCACTTAATGTTTTCAAGGTTCATTCATATTGTAGCATGTATCAGCCCATCATGTTTTTATTGCCAAATAAAATTTCATCACATGTATATCCCACATTTTATTTAGCCATTCATCAGTTGATGGACATTTGTGTTGCTATAGATTTGTACTTTTATGAAGAATGCTTTTGTGAACATTTATGTACAAGTTTTTGTGTACACATTAATTTTTAATTTTCTTGGATATATATTTAGTGAAAGAGTTGTTGGATCATATGGTAGCTCCATGTTTAACTGTTTGAGGAACTTCGCAGCTGCTTTCCAAGGCAGCCATACCCTATAAAATTCCCAACCTCAGTGTACAAGTTCTCTAATTTCTGAAAATAATTATTAAGACTTGATATTACCTGCCATTTTGCCTTGTGAAGAACAATGACTTTGTAAATATTTGAATGTGGTAATTCCCTTTTAAATATGTACAATTTTAATTTGTCAGATAAATGTTTTTGAATAAGAAAAAACAGATTTAGATATGCATTGCATAGTAAAGTCTTGGGCTTTTGATCAAATCAGTTGTACCTGCTTATAATGTAGAAGTTCAATGATAAGGCTTCGCTTCTGTTCTTGGACACATGAAATTCATTGTGTTAAGGTTAGCATCTGTGGGAGCTTGCCATTCCCTCTGGCAACACAAAAATGTCCTTTAGGAAAGTTAATCCTATCTTACAAACAGGAACAAGCCCTGTGAGTGCCAAGACCCTGTATATTTGTGCTTACCATTATGAAATGCATCATTCAGACTTGGGATTACAAAGGCAGATGAGGAAATACACAGTATTCTCAAGCCCAGAGAGACTGGAATCTGACAGTTCAATAGAATGATGGTGACACGAGTGGAGGAGAGTATTCCCTCTGTGTCCTCATCACAGGGGGTTGTCCATCTCAAGAGGCTGGGGCCTCCATCAGAAAGTGAGGTTACAGGAATCAATGATCTAGACTCTGCAGTTCCGGCTGAGTAGTGATGAAGAATAGATCATGCTTATATGACAGTAACAGTTCAGTGCAGTTCAAATACATATTGGATAGGTCAGCTGAGCTCAGCCTAGAAAGCCTGGCAAACTGATTTGAATTTGAAAATCTCTTTTAAAAATATTTATTTATTTGAAAGGTGGAATTACAAAGAGGTACAGGCAGAGAGAGAGAGAATCTTCCATTCTCTGGTTCACTCCTCAAATGACTACAATAGCCAGAGCTGTACCAGGCCAAAGCCAAGAACCAGGAGCTTCTTTCAGGTCTCCCATGTGGGTTCAGGGGTCCAAGTACTTGGGCCATCCTCTGCTGTTTTCCCAGGCATATTAGCAGAGAGCTGGATTGGAAGTGAAGTAGCCGAGACTCGAATCAGTGCCCATATAGGATGCTGGTGCTACAGGCAGCAGTTCAACCCACTATGCCACAGATCTTTTATTGAAAAAATAAATAAATAAACAGTCCTTTCCAAGTTGGTCAGATGTGCCCAAATGGATCTAAAACATAGAACCTAAAGCTGTGCAGTGACTGAAATCCTGAGTCCTGCTTTCATGATTCTTCCTCAAAGACATCCCAGTGTAGCGAATCTAATAACTTCCGTGAGAATCTTTAAAAAGGTAAGTTTTGGAAGGATAGAATATTGAGGATGCAGGATGGAATCTTTCTCTATTTGGATGAAAGTGTATCTGAATATATTTGTTCTTCTTTAAAAAGTTGTCCAAATGTTTAGAAAGAAAAAATTACATGAGCTTAGAGGAAAATGGGGAGCAAGGATTCTTGCCCAGAGTCATGATCTAATGAGGGTGTAGAGTGTGATTTAGCTTTCTACCTGCCTGCTCCAGGAGCCTGCACTGTTATCACCCTGGCTAAATGACAAGTGAATCAGACTGTGGATAAAAGCTCCCTTTTTGATGGTGATATTATTTTCCTCTACATGGCTTAAACCACATAAGTATAAATGGCATACTTAAATAACTATATGCATAGTAAAACACAAATGTCAAATTTTCATTTAATTGTACACCTAATATTATGGAAATATTTTCAGATCTTATTTTTTTCTTTGCATTCCTACAGCAAACTTTAAAAAATAATCTGAAGTTTAAAAGGATGCTTTTGGCTATTGTTAGCAAGATATTTCAAAATACAGTTTATTGAAACAACAAAATTTTGCTGATGACTCTACTGGTTAGTGAGAAGTTCCATAGGACCCAGTTCTGCATGTGGTATCTGCTGTTTGTTGTTCTGGAAGACCTTGGCTAAAAAAAAGTGGAGCTTCTCTTCAAGTTACTTTTCACGTTCCAGCAGATTAGTGCTTGTTATTTTTTTAATTGGTAAGCTCTTTTTTTTTTTTTTTTTGAGGGGTACAGAGAAATAGAGTGATAGAGTGCTAGAGTGGAAAGTGCACCAGCTCCCATCTGCCGGATCACTCAACCCAGGTATCCTACATGAATGAGACAATCCAATCATTTGCGCTACCACTGCTGCCCCCAGGGTCTCCATTAGGAAGACGCTGGTCAGTAGTGAAGACAGATACCAAACCCAGGCTCTTTGAAGCAGGACTGCGACAGGCCAAATGCCTACCACTAGGGTTGGTTTCTTACCCTGACAGTTGTGAATTCCAAGAGACAGAGAAAGTAGAAGCATGCAAGCCCTCTTGTGATCAAGGCTTAGAACTTGTACATTCTATTGGGGCATATGATTCAAAGATACTCCAGATTCAAAGGTTGAAGAAACATTCTTCATTCGTTGAAGGTAATTGAGGAGTCACAGAGTCACATTTCAAGAATTCGGTAAATGGAAGCCATTAAAAAAATCAATCTAGCATAGTGGACATTGTTTCTTTTATCTAAATCCCATGTGTATTATCATCACTGTTAGTCAAAATGCAAGCAGATTTATCAATAAATATTCTGGTACTGTATCCTGACATTTATAATGTAATAACACAACATTTGTGGCATCTAAATCAAACCCTGCTATTTTGATTTAATTCCCTCTTCACTTTGCCACCAACGCGACTCTTTCAAAGATGTTATCACAGTGTATTCTGGGTCCCCTCTCGGCTGAATCCTAGACCCACATAAGCCAACGCATGTTTTCATGTCTGCCTAAGAATCCCTCCAAGTTTACATGGACAAAACAAACACAACACAACACAACAAAAAAATACATACCAAAACTTCCCAACTTCTTACTGTATGCAATATGTCAATAAGTGATACAATCTATTTAGTTACCTGTGACCCCACAGAAGCATCAGAAATTCCTGATCTCACTTATCATCTTGGTTGAGTTCTTCAAAATGTCCCACAACTCTACTTTTAAATAGTTATGTCCTGCTTTCACTCTACATTACACTGCCATTGCTGTCCCAACTCTATCGCTAGTTTCCTCTATCTCTAATCTACTTATCCTCAGTTCTGCTGGGATATGTTCACTCAAATGCAAATCTGAACATTGCATCTCTCTATTAAATGTCTTCTTTAATTGCTTTCCACTTAAAAGCCCAGGCATCTTACTATGGGACTCAGTGTTTTCTGATCTAATCTCTTCTTGACTCTAGAGGATTTACACTTGCTTGCTTTGCTGAGTTCTTGTTCCAGTCCCTACTAAGCACAGGTGCTTCCAGTTGTTCCAGCCTCCACCCCAACCCCGCATCATCACTGGGAGAAGAGCCTATCATATTCGACAGAAAACGTGTAGCCCAATTCTTAATGTTGGGCTCCCACTTAGTTGCACTAAACTGCCCTTTAACTTACCAGTAAAATGAAAATAGTAATGACCTCTACCTGATAAATTTGTTTGAGATTTAAAATGTAATAATGTATGGAAATAACTTAGCATAGTTACTAGCACAAATAAGTACTCCACCGTGTGAAGTATTGAAACTAGTATTTCTATAGGCTACTTTTTCTATCACTGAAGTCCTTATACATCATGCATCCTTGAGGATCCGTTTTGGAATAGAATAGGATTATACTATACCAATTTTACTCATTCAAATATTCAAACTGCATAATTGAATATGCAGTTATGACATAAGGTGGCAATCCCCTCCTCCCCATATCTACTGCTCCTTAGCAGACTGTAAGCAACCTATGGACAATGTCATATTTAGCTATGTCATATTTCGCTTTGAATTCCTTTTGTTTGTGTCTGGTCCACCACAAATGCACAATGAATGTGAGTTTCTATTTTGAAGTTACAGAATCAGGACCAAGTATTTGCAGAAATTACTGTGTGTAGCCATAGGCGGGCACATTGCCAAGAAATTGAAATTTTTGGCTCATGGGAAGTTATTTACTCAAATTCCAGGTTATAATCTGACAGGTGAGAATTGACCAACATAACAGCTGGTATCTTTGGCACCTCTGAAAAAACTTAGATTAAAACAATGATGATTTCAGCCAAGACTTGGCTTAAGACAAGGACAATTGCCTTTGATTCTAAACCATTTAGTTAATTCCAAACCCAGTGTCAGTCAATGAATCCTGTATAGGCCCATTTGTTATGAAAAATATCAACACTGGAAAACCAAAATTTGGGGAAAGTTACCAACAACAATGTCTGATGGAAGCAGGATGACCATATATTATTAAATCTAAACTTGATTGAGACCCAATTCCCATCTTAGCCATGGATGAATTAAAATATGTATTTTATTAATTTAACTACTTTGACCTATCTAGAAAGATCACTATTTTTAGAATTAAGAATGTATTCTTTAATTCTGAGGTAGCATCTGCAATTGAAAGAGAAAATGTATCCCCTTTTACTTCTTATCTGTATTCCTTGAATTTATACAATCAGGGAATCTTGTGAGGTGCTGGATTTTAGCAATGTATTCATACTTCAGACTTTCTAGAAGGATTTTCAAGCACAAATCTCATTTTCATAAATCCTTGCTATTGGTTCTAAATTATTGCTGTAGCTCTTTGTCCTGACTGCTCTGACTTATGTGGCAATTAGTGGTACAATTATTCGTAAACCCAGGAGCTTGAGGAAGTCCAGAATACCTGCCTGCCAATTTACAGCTTGTCTTTCAAAACATTGCTCCTTGCTTATCTTTTTATCTGTCTTAAAATCTTTCCAGTGTAATCCATTTTATCTGCTTGTCTTTATCCTAGAAAACATGGTTTATATAAAATATTTGTTTCAAAAAATCATTTCTGATTTCTTTCAATTTCTGCAGGCTACCATCTGCAGGCTATTTTCTGGGGTCCTGAACAGGAAGAACAAAGAGATATAGGTAAAAAGAGTAACACTGAGTGACCTTGACTCTTGCTACTAGACAGACAAATGGCTTGCTTTAGTCGGGTTCCCATATTCTATTTTATTCTGAATGATAAACTATTTAAAGAATGAAGTTTACAAGGTAATAATAATTAACTCTCATTGCCTTTTTCCTTGTATTTTTGCATAGTATATTTTTATAACATTTATATAATAATGTATTGTACTACTCTGATTTATACTTAGTGAGATAATCATTTTTAAAAATAAATGAAAATTCAATTAATTTGGGATACAAGTTACAATCATAGTGTAAGCTCAAACAGTGAGGGATAAGAGTGAAGAACCACTCACGCACATGGATGTCCAGTTTCTTTTACACACTCACATAGACCAGGCTTTTCTTAGTTAGGATTGCAGAGAACTAAAATCATATTAACACATTTAGTATGCCTCCATACCATATATAAACACAATATACATGCCCGTATTTATGCTTGTTCTCTCCATTCTCTGTAAACAACTATGCTCACGTGCCTCTTTCTTGGTCTCCCTTCTAATTTCTTCTAAACCATAGAATTTACATTTATTGACAAGATTTGAAGTGTTTCTTCTTGATAGTTCAGATATTTTGTATCAGAGTATGTCTATACCAACCCATAGTTACAGAAAGGACTACTGTATCACATCACAGAAGTCACCTATGGTATTTATTGTCTTGTTGCAGAAGAACACAAAATACTTGAATGAGCAAAATTGTAAAATACAAGTTCCCTATTGTTATTTCCAGAAAGTTCCCTATCTCCAGTGTCAATAATTGTTTTATTTCTAAAAAATAATCTGTTTAGTTATTTTTATTTATCTTGAAGGCTGAAAGAGATCCACCTCCCATCTGCTGGTTGACCGTCTAAATGTCAACAACAGCCAGTGCTGGGTCAGGCCAAAGCCAGGAGCTGGGGATTTTATCTGGGTCTTCCATATGAATAGACCCAAGTCCTAGAGCCCCAACCTGCTGCCCCCAAGGGTATGCATTTGCAAGAAGCTGGGATCCACAGCAGAACAAGAACTGGAAAGTTGGTACTCCACTATGGGTTGTGAGAGTCTCAACTGGGAACTTGTCTACTGTGCTAAACTCCCACCCCAATAGTATTATTTTATAGCCAGAAGGCTATTTTATTCTATTATATTCTTCCTCCATCTCCCTCTCCCTCTCTTGCAATGCAATAATTGGCTCTTGCCCTGGCTTTTTATGGTTCTGGTAATATAGTACCTGCCTCACTGGCCTTACTGACAGCATCCACTAGCAGCTGTGTTTGATATTTAAAAAGCTGCAAGCAACTGTGCTGGATATTGATTTGTTGCTAATGAAGGGAGAGATTGAAGACCTGAGTGACGTATACCTTATCCAGAAATGATTTTAATTTAGCAACATGTAGGCTGCTTTGAATTGGAAAAAAATGACTTTCTTTCTTATCCTATCCTGGAAGAAAAAATAAACGATGTGCCTGCTGTATCTTTCTTCAGGTCAGCAGGCATCAGAAATTTAAGCTATTAATATCCTGGGCACTGTCCCATGTCAGAAACCAGTCATACTGACTGATTGTATTACAGCATTTGCTTTATATTTCCTATCTTCTCCTGTTCAACCAGCTTCTTTTGAGGAATTTCTGTTTGGCTTTATGTGTAGTTATGCGCTCAAGATTGGCAGGAGCCCAAGGCTTTAATAAGACAAATATTCCATTTGGAAAATACTTTTTCCCCAATTTTGTTCTTGTATCCCTTTACCCCATTATTCCTGCTCCTTGAGTTATTTTAAGTCATGTACTACAGGAGGCACTTCAGTAGTCATGGTGGTTTGGGAGCCTGGCGATGAAATGCTGTCTGTGGTATTCTAGCTTATAAAATTGGCACAGGTGGTACTACCTTCCTGAGGCACCTCCCTTCTGCATTCCAGATGCCATTATTCCACCAGGGACTCTCTTCTTGACTGCAAGGAAATGTGGATTGGGGAGGATGTGTTGTGGATTTTCTACTTCATCACTACAATACCTCACAAAATATAATTTTAGTCATTTATAAAAGAGAATCAGACCCATGGGATGCAACACACATCTGAAAACATAAATAATGAAATGCAAATGGCAAGTCTTTCACACAGTTTATGTGCTCCATACAAGGTCCATATTTTCAAAACTATTTTAGATAATCATAAACCTGAATGAGCCCGTAGGAGATCTCAGTCCAGTGGGTGTCCTGGCAGGTGGCGGTAGCAGAGTAGCTAGGGTTACGTGCCCCAACCACAAGTTCTCAGGCTCTCTCCACAGCAAGAGACTCAGACTGTCTCATGTTTTCAAGTCTCAGTATTTTCCAGATGATTCTGATAAGTAAGCAGGTTCAAGAACCCGTGCTCATCACCCCACTTTCCAGTGTGCACAGCCCTCTTTCAGGAACCCCTCTGGGTGTTCTAGTTTCTCTTTCAATGTCTTCAGTGATGGCAAATTGATGCTAAGTGTGACAGATCTGAGAAATGTTTCCCTCCATGCATAAAAAGACAGCCCTCCAAACTTTCCACTGATAGAAGCTAGTCCTTTTCCCTTTTCTAAAACACTCCAGTTGCATGAAAAAAAATCTCCCTTTGACTTTTTTTTCCCCATGTAAATAGTGCATCCCAAAAAAGTCCTAGTCCCAGAATCCCAGCTTCTGGTTTACTAAATTTTCTTGAATGGATGGTCAATATTAAAATTTCAGTGGCCTTATCCTTGCAGTTCTCTGGTAACAGTCCATTCTGAAGTTTTGTTTTTCTTAAGTCCTATTCCCTACTTCTCCTAATGAGTTGGAAATATATTCTTATGTCTTATTCTTTGCAAAGGAATCTCAGGTCTGTTTTTATGTATATGATTCCCATATCTTCAATCATATTAGCAGTTGCTAAATTTTAGTACAATGATTTTTTCACAAGAAAATTTAATAATTTAAGATTTGGTAGAGTTAAAGGCACTTTTTAAATATATGGTTTGATTTCCTACTCCTAGAACCATTGTATAGATAAGATATCAGAGAATGGTAGAATAGGTAATTTCATATTATTTTTAGCACAAATGCTATTTACTATAAAATATGTGAATATGATTCACTTAATTCAGGCTAGCAGCCAAAAACATATTTTCCTATTCATCATGGAAATTTTTCATCTAATATTTACAAGTGAAGGATTTCATGTACTACTCTGCAGTCCCATATAATTACAGTAGGTTAAAAGTAAATGTTATACTCTATTTGGTAAATACATATTTTGTATTACCTAAAAACACTGCAAGCCCTTAATTTTAACTTGCCTCTCGTATGCGTATTTTAACTTGAACTGCAGGTTCATCTTACACGATATTCAGAAATGACAACTTAAAAAATTCAATTACAGGGCTTCACATTTTGGTGCAGCAGGTTACATCACTGCCTGTTATGCCAGGATCCACAAGAGTGCAGGTTCGAGGACTGGCTGGTCCAATTCTAATCCAGGTTCCTGTTAATGTGCCTGGAAAAGCAGCAAAATATGGCCCAAGTACTCGTGTCCCTGCCACCTACTTGGGAGACATGGATGGAGTTCCAGGCTCCTGGCTTCCTCTTGGTCCAGCCCTGGCTATTATAGCCATTCAGGGAGTAAACTAGTAGATGGAAAATTCTCTCTCTCTCTGACTCCACATTTCAAATAAATAATTCTTTAAAAATGAACTTATAATTTCTCAACCTTACAATGATACTAAAGCAATATGCTTTCAGTAGACACTGTACTTCAAATTTTGATAATTTCTCAACCTTACAATGATACTAAAGCAATATGCTTTCAGTAGACACTGTACTTCAAATTTTGATCTTCATCTGGGCTATGGTATTCAGTATGAGTCTGTCTTGTGAGGCAGAGCAGTGGCAGTGAGCTGCAGCTCCTAGTCAGCCACAAGATGACGAGCAACTGACATTCTGTAGTGTACTGTGTTGCTCAGCTACCATGTTCAGTAGGCTCAACACATTTTCAAAGTACAATGGGCTTATTGGGGTATAACCTTATACCCCAATACTTGTGTAGAGTTTAAGCTGATAACCCGAACATGTGAAGTAGTGGCACACGGTTTTAGTGGTTCAGAGTAATCTCTGAAATCAGCCTTCCTGCTTAGAATCTGCTTTTTGTCACCTACAAACTCTGAAATATCAAGCAAATCATTTACTTTGTATGAAATATGTTTTCTTCATCTTTCAAATGAACAATTTAACATTACTGGGAAGCTCAAGTGAGAATAGGCATGGAGTGAAAACTTTAAGCAAAGGGTTTAATAAATTTAGTTGCCATTATTTTGTATGGATTAGGTGCTAGAACCTCCACTCCCTTAACCTCAAATGGAACAGGGCTTATTGTGTCATTCTGCTGTAGCTGCTTCTCATGCGCTTCCCTACCCCAGGTACTGGAGCCTCACGTGAAAACTCCTCACTGCGGTGCTGGTTGGCACTGGATGAGCCACTGAAACATCTCTTCTCCAGGCTTCCCAGCTAAACCATTTGCAGGATCAGCATGAGGAAGGTGCTACAGGAGATGACCCCTGATCATTCACAAAAGCTGGACTGTGGGTAGGATCACATGCTTTTATGTTCATTTAACAACAACTGGTAAGAAATAAAACATGAGAGAATCTTACTACATGGTTTGTTAGGTAAATGAGTAGCCTTGTATCCTAGCTGATGGATGTCCTTTGCAAACCCTCAGGGTCTCATAGAGCTTGTCAACACACATGTGCATGGCTTTCCACTGCTGAATCCTCAACCTGGAAAAATAACTTGTCAGAGAAACCAGGGCCACTCAGCATCTTCAGGCAGAGGATCTTTTTGTCAAGGCTATGAATGTTGGGGACGCTTTGCTTGTGTGAGATGCCTTTTTTTTCTGCCCATAGCATTGTCTCATGCCTCGGAAAAGCTTTGGAAACAATCATTCAAAACTTCCTCACCAACAGTTTTCAGAGTTTGGTTTTGTATCACCTGCCTCAGAATAATGTGGATTGCTCTTATAAACATAAAAACAAAATATCTGAATCTATCTAACACCTTCTAAATTATAAACTCAGAAGTAGATTCTAAGAGTGTCTTTTTCTTTTTTCAAATCCTGTAGATAATACTGAAGCACACTTAAGTCTGAAAATTAATAAATTAGTGCTAGGAGAAATATGGTAGCCTAGGTACTACTTATGGAGTTGAAGAGAGAGTTGGGATCATTGCAGCAACAAGTTTTGCTATGAACTTAGATATATGAGGAGTACAAAACTGTGGCCATGGTGCTCTAGGAATGTTAAAGCTGCTTTAAATATAAACATGTAAAAAATAAAAATAAAAAATACACAAGAACACAAGTAGTTTCATGGTTATGTATTGAACTGGATTATGTGGCTGATGTGTACTACACAGCTTCAATGGTGAGCCAAGTAAACATGGAGGAAATAGTTTGGGACAGTGGGGATATGATATAAGGTGGATCTTAATATAAGATCAATAGTTACTTGGGTGAATAAGAAATTCTGATGGGACATGGGGATCATATGAACAAATGAGATAGTCATAAAGATGGGATTTAGAGTAATAGAGAGTTGAGAAGGTGACTTGAAGATAAGAAGGACAGAGATGCATGAGGGTGCTCTAAAAAGTAATAAAGACAAGGCCTGAGACAAATCAAACTGCCCTGAGGCTGGTGGTGTGGCACAGCAGGTTAAACCTCCACCTGTAAAACTGGCATCCCACTTCAGAGGCTGGTTCTAGTCCTGGATGTTCCGCTTCCAATCCAGTGTCTTGCTAATGTGCCTGGGAAGGCAATGGAAGCTGGCCAAGTACTTGAGTCCCTGTCCCCTGTGTGGGAGACTCGGCTGCTCCCTGTGTGGGAGCTCGGGATCCTGGCTTTGGCTCAACCCAGCCCTGACTGCTACAGTGAATCCAGGAGTGAACTACTTGATAGAAGATCCTTTTCTCTCCATCATTTTGTGTTTCCAGTGAAGAAATAAATCTTTTCTGTAAGTACATTATATACTTGCATGAAAATGGGATCTCTTGATGCAGCACAGAGCACATGCAAACCTTTCTGTTAACTGTGAGGTGTGACCAGTGGTTACCAACAGAGTCCCTTCTCCACCTACACCGATCTGGAAATGTGTAGACCAGCTTTACTTTGGGCACAAGGATAGGGAAACCACATCCAAGATAGAAGGAAGCATTTTTTGACGGGGATATAAACCTGTTCAAAGAACAGGGGAAAGTGAAAAAGAGGAAAATAAGTTGAAAGCCAGAGTTTTACCTGTCTCTGCTTGTCTGCTTAGTTGTGTCTCCAGGGGCTTCTCCCGGGATCCGAAAGCTGAACAGCACCTCTCCAGTAATCCTTGTATGCAGCAGGATCAGCCATCAGCCTGCAAAGCACAGCTTTATAAAATATAGTTGCTGAAATGGAAACTGGCAGCCTCATTCATTTTAAATAAGACTAAAACATAGAATCACATTCTTCTCAAGGTCTCAGATTCCATTTAATATTTCTTATGCTAAATCCCTGATCACTTGAAAAACCCACAGAAGATTAAACTCATGGTTTTTCTTTTTCTTTTAATGCTCTAGCAACATCAGAAAAATAACATTTCTAACACTCTCCCCCTTCTTTTTTTTTTTTTTAAATCTTTTAACCAGGGCAATGCCATTCATTCTCACTGCTAGGGGACAGTGTTAGGGGGCACAGTGAGTTATCTTAAGCAACTGTAGACAAGATTAGGTGCTAAGGAATTCAGTTGGAATCCTAGGGAAATAGTTCACTGGAAAGGAAGGTACTAATTTCCTGACAAAGGCCTTTGGTAAACTTAAAATAATTACATGCATAGCAAGAACAAAAGAACTCCATAATCATAGAAAGTCATCAGCATCCTTAGTGCACGCATTGGTTTGAGAATTATTGTGTGATTACAATTGTACACCATAGTTTAACCTGGAATATCCATGTAGCTTAGGAGTTTAGAATATATATGTTATTATTTTAGCCACACAAGTTAGAATCCATTCCCTTGTTAAAAAATGCACTTATTTCCTCTCTAATGAACCATAGCTTCTCTAATGCCACACTGTAGAGATAGTACCACATCCAGTTCTGAAGAGAAGCCTAACTCTTTCCTTTGACCACAAAATTGCATGCACAGGTGGAGGGAGAAATAAATCGGAGCTGATAAAAACCAGTCTTAAGATGTGATCTGGAAGACTAAGAAAGGCACATGCCCTTTTTCCTGTCTATAATTTCTGTAGTCATCTTTTCATTATAAAGGAAGAGACTGAGAATGGGGCAATGCAGACAGAAGTTAAGCCTGCATATAGAGAGAAAATAAACTGATGAAATCGCATGCCCCAGATTCATGCATCGCAACTAGACTGAGTTTACCTTTCTCAAGTGGTTTTGTTAGGGAATAAAGTCTTATTTTAAGCCACTGAAATAGGGTTCCGTGGCATGTTGGTACATGTCAGCAGTATGCTGGCAAATGTTTATCAATTCTCTCTGGTGTGCTGGTGGGGAGGGTAAAGCGCTGATTTATGGGGTTTGTTAATCTCTGTCGTGTCCTCTTCCACACCAACTTCAGGCTACCAGCTTGGGGTCACTGAACACAGGTCTGGAAAATACACACGCACATCCTTGCAAGCCATAAAGAACTGATTCTAACACATCACTGGTCGTATTGTAAGCAAGTTTTCAATAAATCAGAGAGAATTGCTTCCACTGGCTTGTATTACCTGTTTTAGAAACATTACCCCTCTCCTTTTTCAATATGGAAAACATGACTATGGTATGATCATGTCTGGAACATTTTCTCCTGTTCGTTAGAAGAGGATATAGAACATCTCTATCAAAACAGGAGGGAGGCAGATTTAGAATATTCGAAAAATTTCATGGAACACCTAGAGGTGAAAGGTAAGATGTGCTGGGAGTAGTCATGTAGGTATCAGAACGATTTAAGATCTATGGGGCCGCATTTGGATTTCTCTAACACTTTGGGAACTTAGGAAAGACAGTTAAGATCTTTGAGTTCTATTTACACATACACAAAATCAGTTGTTTACTAATACTTAAGTGATAGAGTTAAGGTAACTACATTGATGATTTGTAATGTAAGGGCTTAACATAATGCCTAGAAGGTGGTAAATTTTCAGTAAATATTAGTGACAATTATCACAGCCACAAATAAATAAGCCACCAGTTTTTTTTCTGTCATCTGCTCTTAGGAGTCCTGTTACACCTCTGCTGAAACACTGGGTATTGTTCACATATCACTCATGCCCTGCTCATTGTCTTTTCACTTTTTACAAATTGTTATTTCTATTTTTTTTATTTGACAGGCAGAGTTAGACCGTGAGAGAGAGAGAGAGAAAAAAGTCTACCTTCCATTGGTTCACCCCCCAAATGGCTGCTACGGCCGGCGCTGCACCGATCCGAGGCCAGGAGCCAGGTGCTTCCTCTTGGTTTCCCATGGGGGTGCAGGTGCCCAAGCACTTGGGTCATCCTCCATCACCTTCCCAGGCCACAGCAGAGAGCTGGACTGGAAGAGGAGCAACTGGGACTAGAACCCAGCCACCCATATGGGATGCCTGTGCCGCAGGTGGAGGATTAACCAAGTGAGCCACGGCGCTGGCACCTCTATTGGTATTTTTATTACTACTTTATTTTACTTCTCCAATTGATGGTTATGACTATTTCTGAATTAATTAATTTTACCTTGCAATTCTATCATTTCCATTTGTTTCTTAAAATAACGTGTTACATGTTGAGTTTCACTTTGAGATTACTTCTTCAGCTCTCTAATCCCACCTGGGACACACGGGCACTTTTTCTGCTGACTGCTTTTTCTCTTAATCTTGGCTAATGTTGTCCTGTTTCTTCACATAGTTGGTGAACTTTGTTTACTGGACACAATGAACGAATGCTCCATAGTACACTTTACCTCAGTTTCCTTCCTCCGAAGAGTATTCATTTCCACTCCAGTAAACACTTAGCGTACTGGGTAAGCACATTGAACCTGTGCAGTATTCAGTTGACTATTTTTTTAGTTTTTTTTTCCTTAAGATTTTCGATGTGAAACCTTAGTTGTGGGACCTAGCTTTTACTCCTAAGGCTTGGCCCTTCTAGAGTTCCAATAAAAAGCACAGGGTGATGATTACTATACCTGGCTAACCTGGTAGAATTCAAACTACAAACTTTCTTCTCCCATGGTGACCCATTGAAATTTCTACTCCAGACTTTCCTTTACTCCATCATTGCAGCCTGCACGGCCCTTGGGAGACGTGAAACATTGGCATCAGCCATAGATATGAGAGGAGTTCGTGCATACATTTGGGGATTGCCCCACTGTGGCTCTCTCTGCCACAGGATTCGTCTTGCAGTTGCCTGCCATTATCTCAGCTGCAGCCTCTTAACACATTAAACCAACAAGCCTGCAGGAGCCTGGAGTTTTCTACATGAGTTTCAACAAACACACACCCCAGGAGTGTGAAGTGACCCAAGGTTGTGGATCTGTAGAACACACAGTACCATCTCCTTCCTTCACAGGTCAAATGGCCTCCAGTGTTTGATTTTTCTCACTGTTCTCCAGAAACCAGTTGTACAGCTTTTCCAGAGATTTCCATGTTCTGTAGGGGCAGTTGATGTAATACAGGTGCTGTGATGGTACTGAAGTATAAGCAGCTCATTCCATTTCCAGTTCTGACACTCCAGGGTGTCTCTTTCTCACCTATTAAAGTTCCTCTTTCTTGTGTTTAAGAAATACCATGCTTCTAGGGGCCGGCACCGTGGCTCACTTGGTTAATCCTCTGCCTGCAGTACCGGCATCCCATATGGGCACCGGGTTCTGTCCCGGTTGCTCCTCTTCCAGTCCAGCTTTCTGCTGTGGCCTGGGAAGGCAGTGGAGGATGGCCCAAGTGCTTGGGCCCCTGTACCCACATGGGAGACCAGGAGGAAGCACCTGGCTCTTGGCTCCGGATCGGTGCAGCGCCGGCCGTAGCGGCCACTTGGGGAATGAACCAATGGAAGGAAGACCTCTCTGTCTCTCTCTCTCACTGCCTATAACTCTATGTAAAAAAAAAAAAAAAAAAAAAAAAAAAAAAAAAAAAAAAAACCATGCTTTTAAAATAATTGTTTCTAGCATTCTGGTGAGGCTCTATTTTATATTAGCTACTTAGCATAAATAAAATTCACCAAAGGTAGTTATTAAATGGCTCTCTTTGCTCAGTATTTGCCCTGAACTGCACTTAAATATTTTCTTACAATTAGTAAGCATCAATTTTCCAATCTTTCTATTACAATGGAGGGGCCTTTTAGCCAGCTTTTACAGGATGGATTTCTGAAGGGGTTTGAGTGGAAAAATTATTTTACTTGTTTCATGTCAAGTACACATTTGTAGCTGACAGTTTCTTATACTTGGGACTTACCTGCAGCAGAATCTCTGATGTAATAGGGAGGTAGCTTCAAACAGGAGCTGAGGATTGCCAGTACCTGTACTGCCCGCAGTGTGCCCCGGGCCGCAGCCTCGTGGGCATTGCCCAAGCTCCACCCACTCCCGTGCAAACCTCAGGGGCCAGGTGTCGTCCTTAAGAAGCGGTGCCTAAAAACAATCTCAATGAAAGATCCTGGTGAACAAGACCCCAGCAGAAGGAACAGGCCATCAAGGAGAGAGGCTCCTTTCTCCGAAGGGAGGAAGGAACCTCCACTGTGATACGGCCTGGACTAAACAAGTTCAGAGTCGGTGAACTCAAGGGGCTTCCATAGCCTAGACAGCTCATAGCAAGAGTCTCGGGTGATTGCTGACGTCATAAATAAGAGTGCCAATTGTTAAATCAACAACGGGAGTCACTGGGTACATGCTCCCCATGTAGGATCTCTGTCCTTAATGTGTTTTACTCTGAAACTTAAAAACAACACTACTAGTCGAACAATACCCTATACCTTGTGCGGTTGTGTGAGTGCAGCCTGTTGAAATCCTTGCTTAGTGTATACTAAGTTGATCTTCAGTATATGAAGGTAATTGAAAATGAAACTCAATGAAGGGTGGGATGGGAGTGGGAGAGGGAGTGGGAGAGGGGAGGGCGACGGGAGGGAGGGAGGGAGGTGGGGGGGGGGAGCCGCAACAATACAAAAGTTGCACTTTGTAAATTCACATTTATTAAATAAAAAAACTATATAACAAAAAAAAGAAAAAAAAGAACTTAATACTTTACCCTTTTAGTATTTTTTATGTTCTACTTAAAACTATTGGTTGAACTCTGTAATTAATACACAGTTACTCTTAGGTGTTTAATGAATGCTATAACCAGTACTCAAATAGTATTTTACACTTTGTGTTTCTGTGTGGGTGCAAACTGTTGAAATCTTTACTTAATATATGCTAAATTGATCTTCTGTATATAAAGATAATTGAAAATTAATCTTGATGTGAATGGAAGGGGAGAGGGAGTGGGAGAGGGGAGTGTTGTGGGAGGGAGGGAAGTTATGAGGGGGGGGAAGCTACTGTAATCCATAAGCTGTACTTTGGAAATTTATGTTCATTAAATAAAATGAAATATAAATAAAAAAAAAGAAGCGGTGCCTACTAAAACTATCTACTACAGCTGCTGGTTGTTTCTCCACATGACCTGTAGTTCTTGTTATCTCATTATAATGAAATTATAATAACCAACACCAAAATCTCATCATACCCCTGATGTTGTGACCCTTCTGAGATTTCCAAAACAGGTTAAGGAGACAGGTGATAATGAAGCCCCACCCCAAACCCCACCCTTTTGAATATTCAATTAAGCCCCATCCCAAACACCACGCTCTGTGCCCCAGATCATATAAAAGGAAAGCCAGCGTCTTGTTGAGTGAGATTTTTCTCTTTCTGTGGAGTTTGTCTGTCTTTACTTTTGTGTGCTGCTGGTCTTTGGCTTTTAGTAAATCTTGGTTCTTTGGTGATTTTTATCTCCATCTCGACTTTGAATTTCTTTGTGTTAGTAAGGAGATGAACCAATACCTAGCCAGAGGCCGCTGACAACAGGGGCACATAGATAATGGCCAGAAAAGCAGAACAGCAGTAGAGCTGTGTCCACAGGAGCAGGTGGTGTCTTAGGTAGCGTCAAACCTTGTCTCCTTTTGTGCAGGTTAGAGTTTGGCTCGTGTTTTTCCATCAGCTTATAATTCTTCGAGTCACTGTCAGTAAATCTGGGCTCTGTCCCAGCTATCTCCAGACCTGCCAAGTGTAAATCGGATCAAGCTGCAAAAAACGAAGTGGGAAGGAGGAATGGAGGGGAGGGTGGGAAAGGGAGGGGTGGGAGGAAAAGGGTGGGGGGAGGGAAGCAAGAGAAAAGGAAGAAACTACTTAAAAAAAAGAAGTCTTAGAAACTCTGCACCCCAATGACCTGAGACAGCTGCTTCTGCAATGACTACAACTTGTTTGCTCTTCCTTGTTTGAAAGAATGTATCAAGCCAACACTGAGTACAAGTTGCCTTTTTTTTTTTTTTTTTTTTTTTTTGACAGAGTGGATAAAGAGAAAGGTCTTCCTTTTTGCTGTTGGTTCACCCTCCAATGGCCGCCATGGCTGGCGCGCTGCACCCGGCGCTGATCTGAAGCCAGGAGCCAGGTGCTTCTCCTGGTCTCCAATGGGGTGCAGGGCCCAAGCACTTGGGCCATCCTCCACTGCACTCCCTGGCCACAGCAGAGAGCTGGCCTGGAAGAGGGGCAACCGGGACAGAATCTGGCGCCCCGACTGGGACTAGAACCCTGTGTGCCGGCGCCGCTAGGTGGAGGATTAGCCTATTGAGCCGAGGCGCTGGCCATAGTACAAGTTTCATTCTGGCTAGAAGGGAAACTGTTATTTAGGTTGGGATCTTAATTGAGATTGATTTTGTAATAGTTTCTAAGGGTTATGCTTGACCAGAGATATCACTGAGGAAGGCTCACTAAGGGAACTTTGAGAAGCTGGGTATCCATTTCCAAGTTTAAGACGTCCTCAGCAGGAGAAAACGATAGCAATTACACCCTCTTATCTTTTGTTTTGAATCCATATGCACTAAGGTCTTGAAAGACTAAACTGTTAAGTAGCTTTTTCTTTAAACAACATCCAAGTCAATACCTTGGAGTCCTGTGTCCCTTGTGATTAGAATTCTCTGTGATTCTAAGGAAGTTGCCTATGTTTTTCTGTTAGGAAATAGAGATGGTTTACAAACAGGAGCTTAAAATAGTCAATGTGGTATCTTAGCACCATGCTTAAGTGTTCTTGAGCTGTAGCATGGCTGTTGGTGCACCGAGGATGATAAGTATGGGCCTGACTTTTAAATTCATGACACGTATACATTTTACAGTAAAACCTTCCAGTTATTAAAGCACTCAGACAGAACCAGCAATAGGGTAACCGAAACCAAAGTTTGGTTGGAGGAGTTAGATGTTTTTGAGGGTGGGGAGCAGAAGTGGTGCCTGACAGTTTGCAATGTATATACTTTTCACCTGATCTCTAAGAACTAGTTTATCATCAAAGTTTAGCTTTGGTTAAAACCTCTTCCCAGAAAACTTGGGAAAATATACCAGTGGAAAGCAAGGGATGTCTAGAACAAGGACAGATGTTATTTAATGCTGACTTCTGAATTGTCTATGGCCATTTCAGATGGGAATATCAGTCTACTGGTCAGTATTCAGAAAATAATTCAGCCAACTACATTTCAAATAATCTGTTCAGAGTAACAGAAGCCCAGAGAATTGTTACACTTGACAAGGGAGAAGTTTAAAATTAAGATGCAGTGCCTGCAGAAATCTAATGGGGCAGATATTATTCCAATTTTAATAGAAATTAGCCCCTTGGAGTTTAGCCAACTTTTACATGCTGGGTAAGTTTTTGAAATAAAGTCAAATAAGTTCCTGGTTTCAATCAAAATGCTTCTATCGACGCATGACTTCACGCCTGTAAATAGCTGCTGGAGCCCACTATGTGCTACAGTATTCATAAACTACTCTAGGTGTGGAGGAGGCAGGGGTAAGGAATTGAGACTAAGGCATGAGCCCTTGGCCCACCTGAAAAGTGTGGCTATGATCTCTGTATCTATTTCTACCACTTCTCTGCTTTGAGGGCTTTTACTGTACTACTGGTCAGCACTTCTTGCCTTTATGCTCTCCCGCTACTCTGACATTTTGAAGAAACCCAGAGGTTTACATGAACACAAAAAGCTAAGCATTAAAAGCACACACTCAAGGTCTCTGGAGTCTGCCATCAGGAGGCTTTCCAGTTTTCTTGACTCATCTCTCATAATGAGCCCTCTTCTACAACCCGAGTGACCCCATAACTTTGTTTTCTGTGAAATCCCCATACTTAATGGCAGGTGCAGCAATCATTCTCAGAGCTTTTGCGTCTAAGGTAAGCTTTCCTTTCACAATTAAGAACAAGTGGCAGCTGGAACTGAAGCCATCTTGAAAGTTTCTGTATTTGTAAGTTTGGGTATATGAGCTGACAAGTCGGGATGAGTTGGCTCTGCCTCTGCAAGTCATCCTGTCTTTGTATGGTCTGTCCATGTGGTCCTAGCAGCTGTTGTAAGCACGATTTTATACAGAACAGGGTTCCAGATATATTTGCCTGGTGAGAGGGCTATGGCAGCAGCTGTCAGAGCTTTTATCACCTATCTTCAGGAGACATACTCGTCAGTTCTCACATTCTATTGGTTATAAAGTGTCACTAAAACCAGGCCATTTCCAAGGGGCGTGTAATTAGACTCCAACTTTGGCGTAGAAAAACTGTGGACGTGTTGGGTAGTACAACAACTTTAAAACTGTTAAGCTTTCAAGATTTTACAGTAACAGATACCATCTACTAGGTCTGGATGATGTGATGTTCTTTTAGAAGGCTTCTCTTTCTGTCAAAACCACTGATATTGGGACTAGTTTCCACAGTTCATGCCTATGCTTACTGCCTGTGACACAAAGTAACATTTTGAATATCCACATCCTAACTCCCCAATAGAAAAGGATGCAATGAGCTTTTGATAACACCTTTTAATGGTTGACTCATTAACTCTTGACAGGGCCCAAATTTCATTTCTGAAAGTCGTAGAGATTCATTAGTTGCTGGCTAAGTGGAATTATATGTAGAAGCTCAGATATGGAGATCAGAAAGCTTCACCTCTCATTAGGAAACTTGATAGAGAAAATTTCATCCACTTGGAGTCTCTGCACTATGCATAAAATAAGATCCCTTGGGTGTAGCCTTGGAGAAGGGCAAACAAGTTACCTGTGCAATGCAATGTAATTCTTGGTATTCTATCCCTACTGGATTTAACAAATCCTGAGGCTGTTAGTTTTAGTCTCCTCAGCCTTTTTCCATGTTAACTAGATGGCAGTATCGTAAGAAACCTCTAATCTTGGCAAATACTCATTAAAATAAAAGATCTCAGAACCACTGTTGAAACCTTTATCAGGAAAGCAATTAGTTTAGTTCCAACCTTTGACTGTATCTGTTCAGAACTTTAAAACGACTTCTTCTGGTTTTATTTTCTTAACCTGTAATTACTGCCCGTTATGAATCCCCAGACCACAGGTAACATCTATCTATAATGTTTGGTGTCATGGAAGACAAATCTATAGAGAGGACTTGAATGATGGAAGTATTTTAAGGCAGAAGATAGTAATTTCAAAGAACTCTCTGACTTCATGAATAATCTGACATTGTCATACATCCATACAGAACTCTTCCACCATGAGACTGATCCAGCTGAGAACAGATATTCCTTAAATAAGTCTCACTACGAACACTGGGTTCTTGTGTGCATGGTCTTTGAGAACAACCCTCAAAGAAATGAAAGGCAGATGGTAACACCTAGGATTATTACAAGCTGAAGTAATCTTGATAAAACAGTGAATTGAGTGTCAGATCGCAAAATTGAGCTTGCTAAAAATCAGATTTTTAGCATCTAGTTACTGATTCTTTATCTTACACACAGATCAAGCTATTCACATGCTTGAATTTGGTGCTCACCATGAGGTGGTAAGCATCTTTCAGTGGAGAAAACTGAAGTTCATGGAAGTACCGGAACAGACTAGCAGTAGTAGAAATCTGATTTCATGGTCCATTCTGTTCAAAGTATGTTCCTAACAACATAGCCTATGCTGGGCTGGCACCGTGGCTCACTTGGCTAATCATCTGCCTGCGGTGCCGGCATCCCATATGGGCGCCAGGTTCTAGTCCTGGTTGCCCCCTTCCAGTCCAGCTCTCTGCTGTGGCCCAGGAGGGCAGTGGAGGATGGCCCAAGTGCTTGGGTGCCTGCACCTGTGCGGGAGACCAGGAGGAGGCACCTGGCTCCTAGCTTCGGATTGGTGCAGCACACTGGTCTTAGCAGCCGTTTTGGGGGTCGACCAACGGAGGGAAGACCTTTCTGTCTCACTGTAACTCTGCCTGTCCAAAAATCCTATGTGTATATGTAAATGTAATACACTTAGGTTTGTGTAAATATACTTAAGTGAATAATGGAATGTCTTCATGTGTTATACACACACATGACACAGTTGGAGAGTAGACTGTCGGAACTTTATACCTTTGTTTGATACAAGTACAGCCACTGGCTAACATGGCTGGTATAAAGGTGAGAATGGGTAGATATTGGTTGAATGAATATTCCTGTGAGATAAGATGTAGGAAATTAGGAAGTCTGAGTTCATTCCATTAAAAATGGGTAGGTGTGGGCACATGTGCAATAGGACCTGAATATCAGGGGTTTCCATAGATGGGTCTCAGCATAAGCACAAGCTTTGGGGTGGAAAACACCAGGGGTATAAAGCAGTGAAGAGTGAGTCTTGGTCTACCATCAATGGTTTAATTTCCTGTTGCATCTTTTGTTAATTCTGGTTTACTTATCACTCATCTGTTAGCAGATAGATGTTACTTAGTTAAGAAACTTTATTCCATGAAAAATCTCCCCAATGCCAAACTGTAGATATTGAACTTGGATTTGAGTTACCTCAAAGTGTCATCCGAATTGGTTTGGAGCAAGGCCTTATTCAAGTGTCTTGTCTTAAATACTAGGTTTGTCCTTGTCTTATAGATCAACATTTATCTTAGCTTGCAAGGAAGATGGGCTATCCATACCTCTGAAGGCAGTCTTGGGGTTAACGTTTCAATGTACTTGACCTCAGGGTTTTTAGGATTATCTTCCAAGTTCAGAAGAATTTGAATTTTAGAAAATGAGAAATGGGGAAACAGTCAAGTTTGGGGCTGAGTATGCCAGAATCAATTTTTTTGTCCCTTCGGTTGGAACATCTTGCCTCAGAAGACAAGTTTCAGTGCAGTTGCGTCCAGACAGAAAAGTCAATGCTGTTTCTATGGAGTAAACAGCAGAAGGGAGAATCCTCTGACAGGAATCTTGTCTGTATTTTGTAGAGAATCATAGGACAGTGAGCAGAAGGTCATACCGCCTTCATAGTCTTTTTATTTTTCTGTTTTAAACCAGATTTGTCTTTATTTTCCCCAATATTCCTGGTAGAAAATTAGGTGTGCTCCAATACTTTCCCTCAAAGCTTCATAGGATGACTGAAAACATGCTGTTGTCTGAAGACGACAAAGAGTGAAACAACTGGGAAGGCTAAAGTCAGAATCAAATTTCGATGCACACAGGCTATAAGTTACAAATACTTTTCTGCCCTTAAATGTGTGGCGTTGAAATGGAAATATTTGAGACATCTTCCTTAAGCACACTAACTGAACACATGCAATGATAATGAATAAGACTACTGTTGTCCTCAATGATCGCAAACCTGGAAAAAGTGCTATGGAGTGCTGTGACTCGGGACTCAACTAGAAGAAAAGTGAATGACTCAAATTGGTTGAGGTGATGCCCACGGTGAGCTCAGCATCCTCAATTAATTCAACTCCAGGAGTATCTCCAATTTTTAATCACAACAGTAATGTACATAAACTAAGCACCTTGATCCCCCCAAAGTAAAAAATCTGGTAAAGATGGACTAAAACCCATCTATAAACTGGGAAAAAGAACCAATAAAGCAAATCACCCCATGATGAAAGCAACATTTAGATAAGTTTCAAAGCAGTTAACACATAATGCTTCCTCACATTCTGTTGAAATATTTATTGATCAAGTTTCACTTGCTAATTTTGACTCAGACAAGCCTCTTAATATAGCAGAACTTGAGTTGATTCAACTAAAGCAAACATCTTCCCTCTTCCTGGATTTATCATTCTGCATTGCAGCCAGAAGGGACAATTAAACATTCTGTGAAGAGATGTGCTCACATTGTTGATGGCACTGAATCCTTGGCGTTGTCTTGTGTGCTGGCACTAAACCCCACCTCAGGAGTCCAGACTTGGGAGTTTCCTCAGATCTGTCATAGAGGGGGTAGTGTATGCTTGGCTTTGAACAACCTGAAACTCATTAGAACAAGACTATTTTCAAAGCAGGTGTTATGAAGACTTGGATACACACATAGCATCCCTCCTCCATGGCCTTTCTTGCAATAAGTTTTCATATGGCATGGAGTAGACACATCAAGCAATGATTAAATACTAAAGCACTTGATATTTCATCTTCTGGCGATATAAACACAACATGTGTAAAGGAACAGGCTCCATTCCTGGGAATCCATACTGGTAAGCAGTCCTGTGTGAGCTCCCTAAGAATGGAGGTTGCATTTGTATGCATCCTCCCTAGTGCAAGATACTCTGAGCTCAAAAAATCGTTCACTGAGAAAATGAACAAGTCAGTAAATGCGTGTTTTACTATTGTTTTGCCTTGACAAATATTGAGCTACTTAATAAAGGCTTTTATTAAACATAATGGTGAAAAACAAATTGTAGGCTGGGCTTACATGGACAGAATTTATAAAATCTTTATAGTAGAGGTAGAAAGATTAAAATGGAAATAGAAATGGCATGACAAAGCAATATTTTAGAGGCCAGCATTGTGACAGAGCAAGTTAAACTGCCACTGGATGCTCTGTTTCTGATCCAGTTCTCTGCTAATGTGCCTGGGAAAGCAGATAAGGATGACCTGAGTGTTTGGGCTCCTACACCCATGTGGGAAACCTAAGTGGGATTACAGGCTTCCGCTTGATCCTGACCACTGTGGTCATTTGGGGTGTGAACCAGAAGATAGACTCTCTCGTTTTGCCTCTCCTCCTTTAACGCTGGCTCTCAAAATCTTTGTCACTACAATCAGTGGAAAAATCTAGTTTGTGTGTGCATGCAAACAAATACTATCCCTAATATTGCTACTGTTCAACTAAAGAGTGACCATCCTTCCCATGTTACCTGGCAATTAGCCAGAAAAGATTTTTGTTAAATGCATTTAAAAGCCAAATGTAAGTATCAGTTTCTGTTGAGGTACTGGATAGTACAAGTGAGGAAATCAAAATATTATGGGTATTACTGAAATTATCCTGAAAATCTGGATTACTATTTCTAAAGTGAATATGGCCTCTGCAATGTTAAATAACTTGGTTTTGAGTTTTACTGATGGTAAATTATGAAAAAGACTTGATCCTGGGTGTGTATTTATAAAAACCCTCCCTTATTCTGCACTACAGAGCCTTGTTTCCTGCTGTTTGGCTTGCAGGCACAGTTCCAGCTTTCCACTTGGCACACTGACTTATCTCCCCTTCTGTCATGTCTTAGATATAAGCCTTTCTGACTCCAGAAAATTGGTACAGAAAATGAATCCCTTTTGTGCCAAAAGGGGCTTCTTCCTCAAAGGCTTAACTATGTGATGAAATGCCATGCAAAAGAAAGGAAAACACATTAGAAAACCTAGTTGTTGCCTTTTCCAACAAGTGAGGGGGCACATACAGCCTTCACTTGCACATAGTGTTGGCTTTATTAAGATGGGCTGGCAATGATGGATACACAATTATCAAAACACTAGAGTTCATGAAATATTGCTGTGAAATGGGCTACTTGACAACATATAGCATAGATTCCACTACAACCAGGATTTAACTTGTCCATTTAATTTTTTTAGTTAAACACTGTTGGTACTTCCAAGTGTCACTTTCATTGTGGCCTTAGCAGGTTGACCTATCCATTGAGCTTTGATGCAAGTTGAGTCAGTAACACCTCTTGGGAGTTGTGAATAAAGACTTAAATAATTGGATGTAGCAAGTATGTTTGATTAGACATACTGCAGTTCTACATATAATGATAGTTGAGGGAAGTATGTGTAGATGAGGGTTCTGTAACAGAAAATGATTATACAGATGAGGGAAGGAAAGAAATGTGCAGTGCAGGTTCGGGACAGTTCCAATGTTCAGGATCTAGGTTATTTCTGGAGTCCTGGCTGCATGCCTGTACATGTAAACAGGTAAGTTCAAGTGAATCTGACAGATAAATATTTGTAAATCACATAAGTGAGTTAGATCTCAATACTGAACACTTGACTATGCTTCTGTTTTGCCATCTCCAGCATTTAGATAAGTTTACTTTGAGTGAAAGATACTCCTGCAGCTTCAGTTAACAAGTCAAAGCAACTTCAGCTTCTATGTAGGGACTGGCATTCCATACCTGGACCACACATGATCAATCCAATCTTTGTAAGGAGGGGGCAAGAGATATTCTCCCTTCCTCTGTGCAAACTGCTTTCTTATGACAGATTGTCAAAGTACAGGTAGACCTTACTTAATTTCGATAAAATATTCTTACATGAAAAGTAGAATAGGGGAAGTGTGGGGGAAGCAGAAATCTTCCATCTACTGGCTCACTCCTCAAATGCCCACAGTAGCAGGTTGGGCCAACCTGAAGTCCAACCGGATCATCACATGGATGTCAGGGGCCCAGGCACTTGAGCCATTATCTGTTGACTCTTGAGATATGCATTAGTAGGAAGGTGAATTTGGCAGTAGAGATAGTACTACATCTCATGACTTTGGATACATGATGAGGTATCACAAGTACCAGCTTAAACTGTCAATGTGTGCCTCCCTTCCATTGTCAGATGGACACAAACACAGGACATTTAAATGGCATGTACTATGTAACAAGGTGGGACATTGAATGGCTATTTTAACTGAAGATGGCTTCTATGCTAAGCCAAAGCCTCTTCATATTTATCAGTATCAGGAATTTAACTTTGGTTTCATTATATACTGTGTTCTTCTGTGATTGCTGTAGTATGCAACGCCAAGAGCTATGTTAACACTTTGTATTTCATTTTTTACTATCCTAAGAATGCATGTATGATAAGGTAACAGTCTGAGACCTTGCCAAGAACACAGCATTTATAGATGGTAATGAAAGGGGGAACACAAGTAGATGTGTGACTGTTCTCTCAATCCACTTCACTTGCTGCACATGCTGATTCCTTATTTCCCAGCAACAATCGGCATGTGTCAAACTGGAATACCTGGCTAAGCCCCGTTCTGCCTTCAAGACCAGGTTTGATGTACCTTGTTTTAAAGACTTTGTAACACAGATGTCTGATCTGCCAGTTCACGCCACAATGGCTGGGGCTGGATCAAGCCAAAGCCAGGAGCCTGAAGATCCATCAAGGTCTCAAACTTGTGGTTAGGGACCCAAGTACTTGGACCATTGTCCACTGAATTCCCCAGGTGCGATAGCAGGGAGCTGGAACAGGAGGGAACAGTTAGGACTTGAACTGTTGGGACTTTAACCAGTAACCATGTGGGATGCTGGCATTGCAGGCTGTGGCTTAATAGGCTGCACCACAATACTAGCCCCTTGATGGACTAACTTGGAAGAACTGAAAGAGGGAGAAAGTGGAAAACTGCTATTAAGTTACAAAAAAATAACTGACTTATGTAACAAAAGGAATCCCTAGGTCTATCTTGTCCCCAACCCTGAGAACAGAACTTGATGTAGCAATCTCCCTCCCCTGGCCTACATGCCACCTTCCCAGCTGAAAGTTATCACCTTGTAGCATAGCTTCTATTCCTGTTCTTTCATATTGTTGACATTGAGTTCAATCTAATTGCACCTATCTTGCCTTCCTCTTGCCTGTGTTCTCTGAGCCTTCTTACCCTCCTCTGCCTCCTCCCCTCTTACCCTGCCTCTTGTTCATTCACTGACTATTCCTACATTCACTGTCACTTGCATGTCCCTCTTCCTACTCTCAATGCCACACATTAGGTAGAGGAGGATGAGAGAGTCCTTGCATAAGCCTAACACCCTATTTCTGTAATGAGGAAAGATCTTAGACACATGTGACTTACACAGGTGACACACTTCTGCCCAGACCTATTCATCTACTGTTTGGAAGGTTTTCCTACTTTGTAACCCAGTTTTTTCCAGGCACATGGGAAGTTCATTCCCTCTTAAATATCAGAACTTACTGAGGTTAGTGACTGCACATTTGTTACATAAGAATAATTCTCATTTAACCTGAAGCTGTTCTCAGATCCAGTAAGCCCTCCTTTTTGTTTTTTATTTGAAAGTCAGAGTTACAAAGAGGAAAGGCAGAGAGAGAGGTCTTCCATCTACTGGTTCACTCCCCAGTTGGTTGCAAGGGCCGGAGCTGCGCCAATCCAGAGCCAGGAACTTCTTCTGGGTCTCCCACATGGGCACAGGGGCCAAGGAGTTGGGCCATCTTCTACTGCTATCCCAGGCCATAGCAGAGAGCTGGATCGGAAGTGGAGCAGCCGGGACTAGAACCGGCGCCCACATGGGATGCAGGCACTTCAGGCCAGTGCTTTAACCCACTGTGCCACAGTGCTGGCCCTGCCCTCCAACTTTTTAATGGCTGTGATAGTTCCTCCAGAACCTGTTTCTGAGGATGCTTGGTAACACAATTGACTGTCAACTGCAACCTCAGTATTCTTCATCCAATCTCCTGTCCCAAAGACTCAACAATAGAGCCTGTGTAGGCATTCTGAACTCAGATTCAGCCCAGGGTGATGTTTATAGCAAGGTTATGTGTGTTTCCTTGGATGTTGAGTCTCTTAATACTAACTGCACAGTGTGCAAGATCCATCTGGAGTGAAAGTATCAGTCTCCTGAGGAGAAATCCAAATTTACCTCCCTTCTACTTAGGACTTTTATTCTGAGTTACAATCAGAAGAAACGAGGTAACCAACCATTACTATTCTTTGGTGTAGGACAAGGAATAATGAGTATGTAGAAAAACAACTTGATCCTCTACAACCTTTCTAAATACTTATTAGATCTTGATTGAGTTCACTCCCAACAGGGTTGCAGTCTCCAGGGATAAGCCAGGCTAGACCCAGGAGCCAAGAAATTCATCAGATCTCATATGTGGGTGTCAGGGGCCTAAGTACTTGAGTCATCATTCAAAGCTTTACCAGGAGCATTAGCAGGAAACTGGACCTGGAGGAAAGTGGATAGGATTTGAATTGGCACTTGTATGGGATTCTGGTGTGGAAAGTGGCAGCCTAACCACCTGTACCACAACACTGGCCCCAGCTCAGTCTCTTTAAGGAGATAAATTTCAACATCACTTACCACTTGCCTGGCTCAGAGATACAACATTCTGTTAGAGGAAATAATGTATAGGGGGAAAAACATAATTGGACAGACTGATTAGGGAAAGAGTTTGGGGAAATGGTGGAAGGGTAGAAGTTGGAAAGAGGCAGCCATTCTCTTGAAAGCAGCAGTATGTGAAATTATTCCTATAAGAGAAATAAGCCGTAAGTGCAAGTTAAATGATACTTGGTTATTGAAAAATGTAGCTATTTCTATTTCTAACCTGTTAGTATTTCCAAGTAAGGCTAAGTGAAGCAACACTGATTGTGGATGTCATAAATACCACTGTTCTGGTTTACCTTTCACTTAGAAATAAGTCTTTTGATCCATGAAAGTAAATTGCCAAATTGCCCTTCATGGCAGATAAAAGAAAGCACACTTTGGAAAAAAGCTGTATCCAGTGATTGTCTTACATCACCAGAACTAAGTTTTTACTATGAGTGTTTCGGGCACCTGCATGGATTTCTCAGCTGGATTCTGTCCTGTGGTGGTAGCGCCCTGACTTTATCAGCTGCATACTTAGCTTGTCCATAATACTCACAAGCATCGTGTAGTGAGTGCATATCGGTTGTCAGAAACGTCACAGCTGTACCACATGAGGTAAACAACCTTATCAAGGAGGAAAGTGGAACTTTTTATTTCTTAAATAGCTGTAAACACTTTCCTTATGGTATTTGCACTTGAGATTTCCTGGAAAAAATTGTCCCCTACAAACTTAATAGCTTGTAACATCCAACTTTGTACAAACTATATTTGTCACTGATTACATGTCATACTTGGTTTCCCAGTAACACTAGAGCCTCCTCTTGTCACTGACAGCATGTACCACAACGCGTACTAAATACATGGATTATCTACTTAAAAATGTAAGTGAATCATTTAGTGGACACTCAAGTGTGGTTAATACTAACCTCATAAGGTTTGTCTGAAACGATCTCTAAAGCATGTAATACTTCGTATGATTTGTTAACTATATAATAAGATATGCATCAATATTTACACAGAAAATTGCTCAAGAATAGAACTACAAATTCTGGAGTTATGAGTTGGGCACTTGGGAAACATGACTACCAAATTCTGGCCCAAGGGTTCTACTTTTGTTATGTCACTTACTCTGATAAATGACATGGTAAATACACCTTTTCTGAATTTGTAAAAGTCAGTGTAAATCTCCAAGTTATTTTTAGATATAAATCAAGGTTCAGCACAGTGTTGGGAAGCATGTTAAAAACATAGGCAAGCACCATAGGCAAACTATTTCCAGCAGACTTCTAGCTTCACTTCATCTAGGGATGGTAATAAATGATTTCTATGCTGTTGTGTGGAACAATTTGCCTTCCCTCATCTTTAGTAGTGACTATCAGATAGTGAGTAGGTCTATCTTCTGTGTAAAGAAATTAAGGAGTAAGTCTGACAAGTTTGTATTTTAAGAAAGGCAACTTGTCATGTTGCTGGATCTGGTAGAATCCTGGAAGGGTTCAGACAGTAGTTGTCCTGCCTGCCTGGAGGAATAGACATGAAAGGAACAGAGCTTGAGCTGTGGATGTGATAGACCTAGACCCAGCAAAGATCCTGTCTTTCCTAGCTCTGGGAATTTGGACAAATTCTATCCTACTTTAAGTTGCTGCTTTTAATTTCAGTAGTATCTTTAGAAAAATGCACACCTCAGACTTTGAAGGAAGGGCTCAATGTGTGCTTGATACATTATAAGAACTCAATGAAGGACTGCAATGATGATCCCAGGTAAGGCACCTACAAAATAACAGCCCACATGGGCTGGTGCTGTGGTGTAAAGGGTGAAGCTGCCGCCTGAAGCACTGGCATCCCATATTGGTGCTGGTTCTCGAGTCCCAGCTTCTCTGCTTCTGGTTCGGCTCTCTGCTATGGCCTGGGAAAGCAGTAGAAGACGGCCAAAGTCTTTGGGCCCCTGCACCTGTGTGGAAGACCTGGAAGAAGCTCCTGGCTCCTGACTTTGGATTGGTGCCATCTGGGGAGTGAACTGGCGCGTGGAAGACCTCCCTTTCTCTCTCTGCCTCTCCTTCTCTTCGTGTAACTCTGACTTTCAAGTAAATCTTTTTTTTTTTTTTTTGACAGGCAGAGTAGACAGTGAGAGAGAGAGACAGAGAGAAAGGTCTTCCTTTGCTGTTGGTTCACCCTCCAATGGCTGCCACGGCCGGCGCGCTGCGGCTGGTGCACAGTGCTGATCCGTTGGCAGGAGCCAGGTACTTATCCTGGTCTCCCATGGGGTGCAGGGCCCAAGTACTTGGGCCATCCTCCACTGCACTCCCTGGCCACAGCAGAGAGCTGGCCTGGAAGAGGGGCAACCGGGACAGAATCCGGCGCCCCGACCAGGACTAGAACCCAGTGTGCCGGCGCCGCAAGGTGGAGGATTAGCCTAGTGAGCCGCAGCGCCGGCTCAAGTAAATCTTTAAAAAAAAGTTCAAATACATTTTGAGGAACATCGTAGACTTTGTGTAACTTGCCATGAACACTTTCTGATGGATGGCAAAGTCTAATATCTTTTATTCACAGGTATTGAATGAGTATCAATAACTTAGTATGCCAGTAAGCATGCCTCAAGAGACTGTCTTGAATGCAAACAAATTGAGAGATTCCACAGGCATCTACCCTCCTCCAAACTTTCTGACATCCATATAAAGGGGTTGAACTTGTGACAACACAAACGGAGTAAAAAAAGGCAGACATGGGTAGATGCAGTATAAATCAGCCTGCCCTGTGCACTGTGTACAATATTGAATACTCAGCTACCCCCAGGTGTCAATAAGCATAGGGGACACGTTAGTTTTTCGAAGCTTAAGCTCCATTAGAATGTGCCTGATAACATATTTCATGGAGTACTAAGTGTTTTCTATGGCAGCAGTTACAAAAAAACTTTAGAATATGCCTCTGTAAATATCCATCCTCCAAGATTATAGGCAAGTGTGTGTTTTCAAAGGACTTTGTGTGTGTATACATAAAATTTTTCAGACAGGTCTGCAAGAAGAATTGGTGATCAATCACATGTCAATATGCTCCAATTTTCCTACCCAGTCCATATGTACAATAAATGGAAAGCGACTTGTGGCGCCACAGCTCAATAGGCTAATCCTCCACCTAGCGGCGCCGGCACACCGGGTTCTAGTCCCGGTTGGGGTGCTGGATTCTGTCCCAGTTGCCCCCCTTCCAGGCCAGCTCTCTGCTATGGCCAGGGAGTGCAGTGGAGAATGGCCCAAGTACTTGGGCCCTGCACCCCATGGGAGACCAGGAGAAGCACCTGGCTCCTGCCTTCGGATCAGCGCGGTGCGCTGGCCGCGGCGGCCATTGGAGGGTGAACCAACGGCAAAAGGAAGACCTTTCTCTCTGTCTCTCTCTCTCACTGTCCACTCTGCCTGTCAAAAAGTGACTTGTAACAGCCATAGTTTCTTAACCACTGTAAAGGTAGAGTTCTGGTCTTCCCCTTTAGTCCTATAACATAAATCACTTTGCAATTTTGCTAATGGAACACAGTAGAATATAACGTGCCAGTTCTGAGCCTAGGCCTCAAGAGGCCTTTCGTGTTTCTACTCCAACTCTCCGGCATCTGACAGGAGAACAAAGCTTGAGCTAATCTCTGGAGAGATGAGGGACAGCTGAGCAGAGCACACCTATGTCTCAAGAGTAGCCTAGTTATCCCAGACTTAAATGCCATTAGTGTTTGCTACAAATTGCCTCAAATTTGGACAAACTTTTTTCCTGAGCTAAGGTACTTGGCACCCTTTTCTTAAAGCATTTCCTAAAGCAAACTACTAAATTCTTAGATATTAAAGCTGCCTTTTTTTTTTTCCAGGTAGAGTTTTAGAGACAGAGGAAAGGTTGTCTTTCCGTTGGTTCACTTCCCCAAACGGCTGCTACGGTTGGCACTGTGCTGATCCGAAGCCAGGAGCCAGGTGCTTCTTCCTGGTCTCCCATGCGGGTGCAGGGGCCCAAGCACTTAGGTCATCCTCCACTGCCCTTTCGGGCCACAGCAGGAGAACTTGACTGGAAGAGGAGCAACCGGGACTAGAACCCTGTGCCCATATGGGATGCCGGCACCACAGGCAGAGGATTAATCCAAGTGAGCCATGGCGCCGGACCCAGATATTAAAGCTTCTGAAACCTTATGCCAGTTTTACAACCCAGGGATGTGAAAATCATCCCACTGAAAATCATCAGGGAGGTAGCACCCTCATGCCCAGCCTCTGTGGGAACTGCCTCAGTCCCATGCCACCAGGCTTCAAGGTGTAAAATTATTATTGAAGTGAATTTATCTTTTCTCCCAGTAAAGTCCATTAGCAAACACAGATGATCCATGCCTTTTTCCTAACATCCTCTAGAACATTTCAACTAGCTTACCTATTAGAATAATAGTTTCGGGGTGGGAGGGTGGGAGGGCAAGCCCTGTGGTGTAGCGGGTAAAGCTGTAGCCTGCGGCTCTGAAATCCCATATGGGCACCAGTTAGTCTTGGCTGCTCCACTTCTGATCTAGCTCCCTGTTAACGTACCTGGAAAGCAGAAGATGACCCACGTGTGAGACATGGCAGAAGCTCTTGACTTGAGATTGGCTCAGCTCTAGCAATTGAGGGCACCTGGGCAGTGAACCAGCTAAAGGAATGTTTATGTCTCTTACCCTCTGTAACTCTGCCTTTCAAATAAAGAAGTCCTAAAATAACTAGGTGTCCCACAGATGTCCTTGTATTTGGGTGTTGTTTTCTGAAGTAATAGGTGAATGGATTGAGCTGAATCCAAATCGGTGTACGACAGTGGAAACTTAAATAATTAGGTTGTTTTTTGTTGCTGGGGCCATAGCCATGATTGAACCATGACATTATAAGGTGAGGGTAGAGGGTGGTGGCAGGTGTGCTTCTTGGATTGCCATGTGATTCTCCTTCCACCATCCTCCAGCATCATCACATACCCAAATGTACAGGGTTGCCTGACCTAAGGCTGTGAACCTCCAAACTGTAAGCCAAAATAAGCCTTCTCTCCTTGTTAGTCTCTCTAGGACATTTTAGTGGAACTATGGAAGCTAACGTATCACCTCAAGGTTTAAAAAGTTTAAAAATCCAATCCTCTAATCTTTTTTTAAATTTTTTTTTTTAGCAAAGTTGAGTGCACGTTGAGTTGTGCCTTCTGTTCTTGAAGGTATTTCTTGCCTGCTGATTATTCAGTGATTCCCTCCTTTTGACACCTCCCCAACAGACACACCCACTGACCAGACAGCACATTAAGTCCAGATGAGATATTTCAGTCTGACCCAAATTGGTAAAACAGCCTAGCCAACTAATAAACTCAATCAGTAATCACATTTTAAGACACATATAGAGGTAGCTTTGTTAGACAACATAGTTAATGGATAGATTAACTGGTTAAAAATATGCAAGATGCTGTCAGGACAAAAACTTAATATGTACCAGTGACTTTGAAGTCAAGCAACAAACAGGGAAATACGGGGAAGTTCTTACAAGTAGCTGGGAAGATACTTTCGTACAGTGGTGAAACCATGGAAAATGACTACTTGCAGTAACTTGGCGCACAAAAGATAAACCTAACAACCTTATGAGACTTCCTTTACATGGGAGAATGCTCTTAGGAGCAAACTCTTGAATTGGCAAGCCAAAATCAGAGGGGAATATAGGATAACCAATAAACATCTGGGAGATGACAATAGTTTGATAGCTGGCTTGCCACTTGTAAGATTCTCAGTGAAATGTCTGGAAGTCAGGCATGAAACGAAGAGAATAGCTATAGTGTCCTTTGTTAAGATTTAATATATAATTCCCTATGACTGGCCCAGACAAATTAGCAAACAATAACAAAGAGCCCGGATAATTGTCAACATTATTCTGCACGTTCCTGTGAGGATATTTTTGATTGTGATTAACATTCAGTTCAGTGCTCTTTAATAAGGATGGGATGAGACCCTCCTAACTTAGGGAAAAGTATTCAGATGAACGATGACTAGATCAAAACACCCTTCTCAAGCAAGAATTCTTCAGTGTGCAGTCTAGGGGATTTGAATGAAAAATGGGATCTTTGCTGAGTCTCTGGCTTGATGATCCACCCTGCAGATTCTGGATGTGATCATGTATAGTAAGATTTCTTAAAATATACACCTCTTTTTTTATTGTTGTTGACTGTATTAATCTGGAGAGTACTGAGTAATATACCCCTGTATCTGGAATAAATGATTGCAAAGAATTTGAAGGGAGCCTTCCCCACAGGAGCCTGTCTCATCCAACATGGAACTGATAAAGGCTAAACAAAAAAAGCTTATTCACAAAATAGTGAGGAAGTGCCATTTTTGAGTTGAGTAAATTCATATCAGATCCACAAAAAATTCAACCAAGTTTTAACAAATAACAAAATACAAATCATTTTGTCTTAGCCTATATGAGAAACTGACTTGATCTTGAACTACTATGGATTGAAGTCAGCTAAAAACTGTACCAAGATTGTCCAATACCCGCTTCACATGTGACAAACAAGGGAAGGTAAAGTTGAGAAAGCACAGCCAAGCTGGATAATGAATGGATACCACGTTCAGGAAGTTTTTGGACCCAGTCAAGCAGTACTGTGTGTATCATAAATATGACATCAGGGACACAGTAACTTTTCCCTTTGTGACTGCCTTCCAACCCCTCTTCACCAAGATCTGTTTTCATTTAGCTTCAAATTTAGAGGATTAGCTCTACTCTAGGTAAAGAGTTCAATGTATCTGAGGAAGAAAACTGTTCAACAGTCCAGACAAGGGTTCTTCAAAGTTATTGCATCTCAAAGGTTATTTAACGTTTTTCCCCTTCTTCCTTCCTTCCCCCACTTCTTTCCTTTTAGAAACTTTATTATCTTTAAAGAACTCAAAGAGGGGTCGGCGCTGTGGCACAGCTGGTTAACGCCCTGGCCTGAAGCACCAGCATCCCCTATGGGCTCCGGTTCTAGTCCAGGCAGCTCCCCTTTGTTCCAGCTCTCTTCTATGGCCTGGGAAAGCAGTAGAAGGTGGCCCAAGCCCTTGGGCCCCTGCAGCCACGTGGGAGACATGGAAGAAGCTCCTGGCTCCTGGCTTCGGATTGGTGCAGCTCTGGCCATTGCAACCTTCTGGGGAGTGAACCACTGGATGGAAGACCTCTCTGTCTCTACCTCTCTAACTTGGACTTTAATAATCTTTAAAAAAAAAAAACTTGAATGAACAGGGCCGGTGTTGTGGCTCACTTGCTTAATCCTTCACCTGCAGCACCAGCATCCCATACGGGCGCTGGGTTTTAGTCACGGTTACTGCTCTTCCAGTCCAGCTCTCTGCTGTGGCCCGGGAGGGCAGTGGAGGATGGCCCAAGTGCTTGGGCCCTGCATCCCATGGGAGACCAGGAAGAGGCACCTGGATCCTGGCTTCAGATTGGCACAGTTCCGGCCATTGTGGCCATTTAGGGAATGAACAAGTGGAAGGAAGACCTTTCTCGGTCTCTCACTGTCTATAACTCTACCTGTCAAAAAACTCGATCAATCTTTTGTGAACTTTTAGACATAACTTAAGAGACATATCCTCCACTTAATACATTAAAAAGAAGTGATTCTTTTCTTAATAAAGATCTATTTATTTGAAAGACTTACACAGAGAGGAAAGGCATAGAGAGGTCTTCCATCCGCTGGTTTACTCCCCAATTGGCAGCAACGGCTGCAGCTGCACCAATCCAAAGCCAGGAGTTTCTTCTGGGTCTCCCACATGGGTTCAAGGGCCTAAGGACTTGGGCCATCTTCTGCTTTCCCAGGCCATACCAGAGAGCTGGACTGGAAATGGAGCAACCTGAACCGGTTGCCCATATGGGATACCTGCACTGCAGGCCAGGGCATTAACCTGCTGCACCATAGTGCTGGCTCCAAGGAAGTAATTGATTTTTTTTAACTTTTCTTTTTAGAGGTCTTCCTTTGGTTTGTTCACCCCCCAAATGGCCACCACAGCTGGCGCAGTGCACCGATCCAAAGCCAGGAGCCAGGTGCTTCCTCCTGGTCTCCCATGTGGGTGCAGGGCCCAAGCACTTGGGCCATTCTTCACTGCCTTCCTGGGCCACAGCAGAGAGCCGTACTGGAAAAGGAGCAACCAGGACAGAATCCGGTGCCCCAACTGGGACTAGAACCCAGGGTGCTGGTGCCGCAGGCGGAGGATTAGCCTAGTGAGCTGCAGCATCGGCCAGAAGTTAATTCCTAAACAAGTTTTACTATTAGCCCTCATGATACAACTTTGGGGACAGAGATACCTGCTTGGATAGTTAGTGCACAGTGACTCTTGTTTAACAATTAATACTCTTAAGAATGACATGATCATCAAGGCTCTTGACATGAACTTCCTAGGCTATGGAAGCCTCTTGCTTCCATTAGCTCAAGAAGGCCATAAGCAAAGTAGAAGTGAACTCTTCCCTTCAGAGAAAAGTGCATCCTCATTTGGTTGTTTCTTTCCATTGGGACTTCACCCACAGTGGTCCTTTATGTGGGATATTTTTTGCCACAGTGTCTTGGCTTTCCATGCCTGAAATGCTTCCCTGGGCTGGGCTTTTCAGCCAGAACAAAATGCCTTAAGTACTGATTCTGTGGTCAGAGTGCTACTTAAAAATATTATCATTGTATGAGTCTTGAAGTAGTACTTCCAAGCCTGAAAGTAGATGCATCTTGCAACATCTATACAGTATGATCCTAAAATTGGTATGGATTAGGAAATGAGTCCCTCAAATTCTTTCCCTTTTTTAAAAAAATGTTTGAAAGTGAGTTACATAGAGAAAGAGGTCTTCTATTTGCTGGTTCACTCTCCAATTGTCTGCAATGGCCAGAGCTACGCAGATCTGAAGCCAGGAGCTTCCTCTAGATCTCCCATGTGGGTGCAGTGGCCCAAGGACTTGGGCCATCTTCCACTGCTTTCTCAGACCATAGCAGAGAGCTGAATCAGAAGTGGAGCAGCCGTTACTTGAACTGGTGCCCATATGGGATGCCGGCACTGCAGGTGGCGGCTTTAACAGCTACACCACAGCACCATCCACCTTTTCCATTCTTTAATGTGAGACTATACTGTAGATACTTTCCCCCTGTTGCCCATTGAATATGTAATGGGGCCAGACATTAGAGAAAACATGTATGACCTATAGCAGTTCAAACTAAGACCATAATTGGATGTGAAATAGATGGTGGATTTTGAGTGTGATGCATGATTAAGTTAGAGCTCAGGAGGGATTTGAGTGGATGGGTACTTTGTGTTTTGGGTAGGTGGGGATGTGAATCACTGTGGCCAGAGTGTCTTTATGTATACTTTATGGTGAAAGTTAGCTACTCACCTTAAAATGTGTATCTTCAATGAGACTAGTAAGTCCTTGCATCAAGTAGAGAATTTTACTACACTTATTCTGTTTTGTTGTAAGATTTTTTGGCCTCTAGAATGATAGATATGACATTATGCCATGTCTAAAAACTGCCTCTCATATTTTTCTTGCATATATGCTTCCATCACAAGGAAAAGGATTAACTAGTCTTCTGGAAGATGAAAAATGATTCAGATAAGAGCCAAGTTATCTCATTAGGTGCCATCCAAGATTTGCAAGCCCTATATTCCGTTGCCAGTAGACTGCAGACATATGAGTGAGTGAGCCCAGCTGGTAGTTGCCAAACCAGCATAGAGCAGCTTTACTGTTGAGTTCAGGAGATCCATGAACAATAACAAATGGATGTCAGGTTCAAGCACAAGTTTGGGGGTTAGTAGTTGCATAGCACTAGCTAACTTATTGAATCATGTTTCTCCTATGCAAATCTAGGATGAGGCTTCTGAGTGTGTCTGTCACATTAGGTGTTATGCTTAGGTTACTGGAGCTTGATTTGCTATCCTGCTTTTTCACAAGACACCAAGCGTGCTGTTGCTTCTGGCGCTTGCTTATCTCCCAGGTAGCTATAGGTGTCTCCATTACCTGTCTCGGACATAACCACGTCAGTGAAACTTTGCATGATTTTTTTCTTAAATTGTTCACTCTGAATATATCTGCCTTACTTCCATAGGCCATAGCGCTGCTGAACATACTCGATGAGAATTGGAGTCTTGTGCCAGCCAAACATACTGTGAGGTCAGGAATCTAGATTTCCCCTCCCCCCCAGCACAGGAGGATGGATTTATACATAAGTATATATACCATATGTATATATACACATTTGTATAGTTGCTTTTATTTTCCACTTTTGCACACGATTAAAGGGGGGGAAGGAAAAGACAAATAATAAAATGACAATAGAAGGAACACAAATAATGTAACTTTAAGATGTAATTAAGTACTTAAAAGTTCTGCAAATTCTACTACCTGATCTATTCTGGAATGGCCGAGTTTCCCCTGCTGCACAGCTGACAAGCAGCAAAATGGAAAGAGACTAACTTCACTTGGTAATCAAAGTAAAATCATTGCATGAGAGCCTGAAAAGCTGGATCATTCTTCAGTCTTCTACAATAAATATAAAAATATAAACAATGCTGTACTTGACATTCGTGGCACTCTCTTCCCCTCGGTCTCTCCATCACACACTAAGGTGTGTCCTGTTAGTAATATGATGGATTGAGCAGTCAGCCTCGGTCTATTGTGGAGCCTGCTGGTCCCTGACAAATTGTGGCACTGGGTTCTTGTGACCTCAGTGGGCCTCCCTTGCTGCTTGAATGCCCACATATGCACAGAAGCAGATGGAGTTAAGGGACATTGATAAAATGAATGGCTATGAGTGATGGTCCTATAAAGATATGGAGAAGTTCAGAGAGCACTGGGGTTAGGTTTGTAGGTGTTAGCTACCTAGGTCGTGTGAACACAGAGGCAAATAAAAAATGGTCAATTTATTAAGGGATGTGTGCTTACCAAGAACAGAAAAGACATGAAAATTCTGAGTTCTAGGTGAGCAAAGTATGTGAGCACAAGTTTTACGCAGGAAAAAGGGCTGGAGCATAAAATCGGAGGGCATGAAGTATGTAATTAAACATGACATCATCCTCATGTAGGATTGTTTTCTGGGGTAGACATCACCCAGACTTATGTAAGATCCATTTCCAAGCCTTTAATTAGAATGATTTGAAACGACCTTATCTACTGAACCTGAAACTCTTTGGCTGTGTATCTGTCAATGTGCAGGGCCGTCATGACTGGGAACTAGAATCAAAATGGATCTACCATTTAAAAAATACAGCAGAAAGATGCAACAGAGCCAATTACCAAAAAAACTATCCAATCCCCTGGATAAGTGCCTATACGTTCACTGACTTGTCTTACGAGTTACATTGTACATTTAAAATGTTTTGGGATAGACTTACGTCACTTGTAGCCAGAGTTGTAACAAGGTATTAAGCTGTTGGTCTTAGTCTTGACAGCCACCTTTCCACTCTCACCCCATGAATCATAGTGTAAAATAAGGATAATGTTCAGGTGTCTTACTCTGAGAATTAATCGCAAAGAATAGAGAGGAGAAATTGGGGAAGAAGACACAAAAGACACAAACCTAACAGTGTGTTGTGAAGTTTGTCAGCCCTAAGTAAATAAATGTGAATTCTGTGTGTGTGTGTGTGTGTGTTTTTTTTTTTCGAGAAGCCATGTAGAATGAGCTTCTGTATTGTGCTCGAAAGGAATAGAAGAGGAGAAAGTTCGCCAATTGGCTCTGAACATGGATTTCTTTACAGAGTTCTGAGATTCTTCCCATGTTGACAGTTGCACAGATATCCGGGATGGGTGACTGGGTTCCTGTTGATCCTCTTTAGCAGGGAACAGGCACAACATCAGAAAGGACATCCCTAGGGCTAATCGGATCCACCTGTGTGCTTACTAAGTCCAGTACATGAAAATACTTAAGTTCTAACAAACCATTAATCTCCAAAAGACTAATGCAGCAGTACTGTTGAAACAAGAGAGAATAACTGTTGACTTTGAAAGGCGCAGCTTAATGCACCAGCTTGAATTGACACTGAGGATTGGTCAAAATTATTAGACTTAACCCCACAGTCATTAGATGCCATTGTAGAGGAAATACGGGCCTCAGGCAGAGACAAAAGCAGACCTCCCTGCCCCAACACAAACCTTGAGCAGTGGCTGCTCGCAATTAACCAGTGAAACAGCTGCCCACTGTTGGCCTTGCCCAGGGAGGGAAGATGTCCTAACTTCTGTCAACTCCAGTCTTACATCTGTCCTAACAAATATGCCCTCTTTATCTTTTACAAACATACTGGACCCACCAACCATTGGCAGCGTGGCCCTAAGACATGTAGGCTGCAATTTAAACTTAGTGCTGTAACAGTTAAGGTATGATGCTGATGAACCTCTAAATATTGTAGAAACTTGGGATTGTTGCTCAGTTCTTGGAATGAAGCCCACTGGTGTTAATGAACTGCTTGGATCCTCCACTGTCTCCGGTACCCGTTTGAACAAAGGGAGTTCGTCCACCCCAGGTTTCTGTAACACCATTGTCATCACCATATGTAGAATACCTGACCCTGGAATCTATGGGACAAAGATGAGTGTTTCCCAGCACACCTAAGAAACCACTTGAAATGTTCATGTATTCTCTGTAAAGACATAGGGGTCTTACTTCCTACTGAGGGTGCACTTTGACAGAAGGTAGGGTGTTGAACTTGTCCCAGGACAAGTACATATATATATATATATGTATGTATGTATGTATATATATATATATATATTAGTATATTAGTCCTGGGACAATATATATATTTTAAAGATTTGAAAGGCAGAGCTATATATATCTGCTGTTTCATTCCCCAAACTGCCAAAATGTCCACAGCTAAGCTGATTCAGAGCCAGAAGCTTCTTCCAGGTCTCCCACATGAGTGCAGAGGCCCAAGTACTTGGACCATCCTCCACTGCTTTCCCAGGCACTTCACCAGGAAGCCGGATTGCAAATGCAGGAGCTGGACTTGAACTAGAGCTCATATGGGAAGCTGGTGCTGCAGGCAGCAGTTTAACCTGCTGTGTCACAGCATTACACCCCCCCCCCCCCATATTGGTTTTAAAACGGTCTTGCCTCCCAGAATGCCTTCCACTCCTGGCAAACGGATTTGGTTGTTTTACTGTAACCAGGGGATACAATTTTAATGTAACACTGCAGTGGCATTTGGTCACTATTGCCTCATGCTAATAGATCAGCATGTGAAAAAAGCTTTCACATAGGCAGTAGCAGTTGAACCAGATCACCAGATACCATGGTGTTGCTTTGTTAAGGGGACTTCGTAAGCAGATGGTGTTTACCAGTCGGTTAATATCCTGGGTCATTCTTGGCACAGAATGTCTAACTTGCCAGTACGCAGTTTGAGCAACCATAGCCAGGTATATACAGGTACCTTGAATGAACATCTGGGTTTCTTGTGAATATTTCTTGCAGAAATTTAATGAACATGATTATTCACACAAATTGACCTACTGGCAAAACTAACCAATAAATTAAACTTGGCTTTGTGACTAAAATATTTTTCAAAAGCAACAAGCTTGCTTCTAAGTATTTTTTCCTCTGGATTTTATCATGAATTCATTTTGAAGCAAATTTACACGCAAAACAGCCCTGTGAAGTGATAAGTGAATAATAATGTCAAATTTGGGGACTATGTTTTTTTTCCCTATGGTTTCATCAGATGACTTAAAAATGAGTCTAGACTCCTATAGTGCATCAAGACATTAGTGGGAGACAAAATTCCCTTCAGAAACCATAACCTGAAATGAGGCCTTGTGTCTAAGTGTGGCTGTCCTGTGAAATACTGGAACAGGGAAGGAGATGAGCCCTTATTTCATAGGCTAAACAACTAATAGGGTGCTGCCGAGGGAGGGCTATATCCCCATTATGTTAGATTCTAGGGTGGGTCATTGAACCCACTGAACCTACTGGGAGATGAATGTGGGCCAGAACTATGACTACCACAAGCCTGCCCTCCAGGATCCTATGCAAGAGCACTGGTAATAATTCAGATAGTTTGCTAACAACCAATGGTAGTAATGAGCAAGCTACTTTCTCTAGTGTGTATTTTTTTTTCTGGTAAACAATCACAGGTACCATAGGAAAGAAATGGGATATAATACATATATGAGAGGTGGCCTTGCAATGCCCTTGCTAAAGCAGATACGGCCGTCTTTTCAGTCAACTTGGAAAAATCCCCCCGCCCCGCACCTGTAGACAGCCCACTAGCCATGATGCTCTAGCTTCACTGATGAAATACCCTCACATTTGTTCTGACCCAGGGTCGTGCAGTTTTAACAATAAATCATACATGTTCAATATTTGGGAGGACGAGGTATAAATTGTTATGTACTGTTTGTACTTGGACACTGCTGAGATGTGATACGGGTTGGTGTGGTTAGAGAAGATAGGACCAAAGTTGAAAACATGAGTTTGTTAGATATGACTCGGAGAACATGGACTACATTTCAAAGCTTCTTAAAAAGGTTGTTGGTGCTCCTTCTGGACATAAGGGCTTAGGGGAATATGAGAACTTACTTAGGTTTATATGGTCAAATGTCCCTTTCTGAAGTCTCAGGGTTGTATTTGTTTCCTCCCATAATTATGATTATCATAACATATATTTGAGGCTGTAATTTGTTCAACTTTGTAGTTAGGATTCAACTGCAAAATTAACAATACTCAGCACTGTCAAACTGTTAGAGGAATTTAGGGTCTAGGTAAACACTTCCATAAAGGCATTCTCAAGTTATGCATTGAGTTAATGCTGACTAACTTTGAGTATGTTGTATTTTTTTCATGTCTTCTAAAGCTGTCAATCAAACTTGTAACAATTCAGTTGTCCACGTATGCTGTAAATCTCACCATACAATACAGGCAAATATTTCTTCAGACCATGCTTCATCATTGCAATTTTGCCACTAGTGACAATCCTAGTTGTCAAAATGCTTTTAGATGTGAAGTGTGTTACCTCTTCATTTAACACCAGCATGGAGGAAACTTACTGTTGCTAAACTGAGTGATCTTGTTCCAGAATTCTTTTTCAGGGTTCTGCTTTGTAGGTCACTTTTCAAACTACGTTAAATTTGGTCCCCCTCAAAAGCAGAGCCTGAGGATCTGACTTTTATGCAATTAGTTTTGAGAAGTGACTGCAAAAAATTGGAGATCAGAATTCCCAAGAGAAAAATTGAAGGGGGAAATCTAATCTAGTTCAAGAATGATGAATAAACTGAATTTATCACAACTGTGTCTTAACCCCATTACAGATCTTTTGAAGCATCATGTAAAATTTAGAAGAATTTCCCCCAAAGGGCTGAGAAGAGGCTATTTCCTGCTAGGTCTTTCCCATTGATCAGTTTCTCATTGAGGTGTTAAGTATTTTCCATCCCCTGGTTTGTGCATACATCAAAATACCTGAGTGGGTTTCTGTAGTTAGCAATTTGAAGTCATCAGAAAGGATTTGGGGTAGAAACAAGTGATAAAGACAAGATGCTATCAATTTACTCTTGCATACAACAAATTTAGGCAGAATGAATTAAAATGCAGACAGACTAAGTAGTAAGTTGGGGTAAAGATAATCTAACTTGAGTTAGAACACTACTCCATTGCTTCAGAGCTGGAAGAAGAAAACAGATGGAGTTGGATTAGCATTTCATTATCCTAACTTCATTAAATTCAGGCCAAAAACTTGGTATTAAATGAGCAACTGGGAGAAAAATCTATAAATAAACAATATTGGTCTCTAAAACATATGTTCTCTGAGATCAGAAGTAATAGAGGTTGATCTTAGTCAAGGAACAAATTGTGTGTGTGATTGTATAAGCACGTTGCTTTAGAGGTTGTTGGAAGTCTGAAATACCAATGGACTTAAAAAGTGGATACCTTGAAGCAGAAATTTGAATACTCAATATCAGTGACTGACAACTTATGAAGTAAACTGAGTTAAGGAGAAGCCTTACCCATGTCTGGTAGCCATTCTGGGACATACACGAGAATTACATTTATTAGTGGGGGTCAGTGTCCTTAGTTCTTAAGCACTTACAGAACAACTGATTCTAAGAAGGGAGACAGAGCTCCATGTTGACCTTGTATCCCTTCCTTGGTAGGAGACCTAAGGCAAAGAAGGCTAACAGGTACCAAATAAAAACCAGCGACAAACCTACTTGGACAGGATACTGAAAAGATTTGTGAGGTCATTCCGTGGCTGAGTGCCAAATGCTTCTATAACTAATTAGTGAGGAGCAAGGGAAGAGAACATCTGTACCAGTGACTTCTAATTACCATCACTGAAGAACAGAAGTTTTGTCTTTATTTAAAGCTAAACAATGAAGGGGGAGAAAAACAATTGCAAGAAGGTAGTTTGCTTATGAAAGCAACTTCATAGAGTGGATTTAAGGGAAAGGAGAAATGAAGAGGAAAACTCACTGTTGAGATGAGGTGCAGCACAATGGCTTTCAGAATTGTTAGAGTGAACAACTGTGAGGGCATACAATCCTCCAGTCCTGGCCCATTGTTGAACTGTAGGTCCATGGCCGTTCATTGGACTTGTGCATTGTGGGCTCATGAATGCCAATTTGGTTCTTGTCAGTGTCCTGGTAAAATCTAGTGAAATTGGAGATGACCCCCTAAAATCTATACGAAAATGTGGCCCTTTAAAGTTCCCCAGAAGCGCCATCTGGTATGCTATGGGGATTTGGGGTGCCATACGATATCGCCATGTTTTTTAAACCCCAATATTAATAAGCTTGAGAGGGTTCTTGTCTAATATTTAGAGAATAACTCTAAATACTGGCACAGATAAACAAGGCAGCATGGTGTATTTTAGGCTTTTAGTGCAAAAGGTGCATAGGAGAGAGAGAGCTTTATTTAAAAGAGGTAAATCTGGGTTCATACTGAGCACCAGAAACCAGCCACGTGGAGAAGCATCTAGGCCAGGAAGCCTAGGGCAGGTGGCCCAAAGGCCATGTGCCCTGGAGGTGCAGGGCTTACAGCAAGCCCCCTCCTGGCAAGAGGACAGGGAAAAGAGAGGAGGGCCTGGACACACCATATTCCAGGCTTTTAACCCATTTCCAAAGGGGAGTGGTTAATTAATCTGATTTGGCTGGTGGGCACCCAGGTGTGACCAGGTAGGGGCATGAGGTCACACAGGGGCGTGGTGAAGGTATCAGGTAGGGCGTGAGGTCACACAGGGGTACGGCAAAGGTGTGGTCTTCCAGCTCACAAACCTAATCTATTTTAACCTGTACGCCTGCCTACTTCACTAGGACTCAACTTCATTAAGCAAGGATTATGAAGCCTAGGACCTGAAGCTGACAATGAAGAAAACTGCCCAAAGTCTGGTGACCTGGAGTCCACAACTGTGACTGAAATAAGATGAAGGGCTCAGAGAAAAAGCAGTACATGGGAAGTACCCGGTAAGCATATTCTGACATCACTCCTTATTTTCCACAGGAAAAATCCTATGCTGCCTCTCTGAACAAAACTGTACTAAAACTCAGGGGACCATGTGTACCAAGCATGACCTCGGATGACCTCGGATAGTAATGGCTGGGTTCTTATCAATGTGTAGATTTAGTCTTAGGGCTGCAATCATGCCACTTAAGCTTAGGACACAGCTGTTTCAAAGGCAGCAGTGTCAACGAAATAAAACTAACAGTGCAGCGTGTTAACACAATGGGGGGAATCCTCGGAATTCTTTTTCTTAGACAGTAGCCTCAGTCATATTTATTTTCTGCAAAGATTAGTTTTCCCAGCAGCTTCTGAGAAGCACGCCAACAGTAATGAAGCAGAAAAATGATGGATGTTAGGAAATTAAGGTGCTCTAGAATGGGTTATAAACTTGTACCTCTTTGTTGCCCATGCACTTTTGATGAGCTTGCAAAGTTTTAGACCTGTTTAATTTAAGATGGAGCCATTTTATTTCTTTAAGCTACAGTGGAAATAATTTCCTTATCTATCATTAGAATGGTTTTAATACTTTCATTAATCCACACATCATAAAGCAGAAAGTGATTTTTATACCTACTTCAATCAGTCATTGTGCTTGCTTCAGAACTAAGAAATGGTTGTTTTTTTGCTGATTCCAAGGATAGACTTATGGCCACAGTATCACATGAACCACAATTATGGGGCAAAATGGAAAGAGAAACACTGTTGCCACAGTCACTCCTTAGGCATAATTTGGGTTATTGCTATGAGTATTAAAATGTCTGCAAATCTATCAGAGGCTTAGTGACAGGACATAGAAGTGTAACATCCGGAGTCACCAGGGCTGTCCCTGTAGTGTGGGACATTTGCTTTCTCATTTGTGGAATTTCCTATAGGGTTTTGCCTCTCATTATCGTGTTCCATTGCAAGGTAGCAGTGGAGGTGGGCCAGGCTTAAAGCCAAAGCAAGCCATAACACAAAGTTTTGCCATGATCCACAGATAAAAACCCACCTTGGTCGTTATTTCTCTCCTCTCCTGATAGACGTTTATTTGGGATAGCCTCCCTCTTTGTACACATTGCTCTTGATTTTTCTACTTGAAATGTGACACAGATTCCAATGGAACTTTACCACCTTAGCTGATTTACTGTGGTATGATGTTGAGAGTGCACCATGTAGAACAGCTCGAAGGAGATATACACACTCATTAGAATTCAGTGTTGAGACTATGGGCACAAAGACAGATTGTGCTAACAAAACCATGAGTGTGATCATTCCCAGTCTTGCCCATAGCTAATTTTGGATACCATATTGACTGAGTTAAAGGATACCCAGGTAGCTGGGAAAGCATTATTTCTGGGTGTGGCTATGAGGGTGTTTGTCAAAGAGATTAACATTTGAATAAGTAGACTGAGCAAGGAATGTGTTCCTTCACCCAATGTGGACATGCACCATCAAATAAGGTGATTACCTGGATAAAAAGGGAAGTCCTATTCATCCCCTTCTCCCTTTCTGCTTTGCTTCTCAACCACCTTTCTAGTTCCAAAGGTGACTTCAGAATCATTCTTGGAGACCTATATGAAAGGCAGAGAGGAGAACACCATGCACTGTCCAACTCCACAAATGACAAACAGCCTGGATGGGGCCATACTGAAGCCCAGAGCCAGGAACCTCATCATGGTCTCCCATGTGGGTGGCAGGAACTGAAGCACCTGTGACGTGATCAGCTACTTCCCAGGTGTATTAACAGGAAGCTGGATGGAAAGTGGAGAATTAGAGTCGACATGGAATGTAGGAGTCCCAAGTGGTAGTAAGCTGCTGCCCCCAAATGCCTATCCTTTCCTCTATCTTGTAGACTTAAAATATCTTCTATCCTACCACTGGCTTTCCTGGTTCTGAGGGGCCTTTAGACTTGGAATCACAGGTATATGAGCTTGCAAAGAGCATTAATGTGGGGTTGTAAACCTCAGTTATGTGACTCAATTTGCCAAATAAATCACCTCTTCAAAAAGCTCATGCAGGGTGGGTGTTTAAACTAGCAGTTAAGATGCCTGCACCCCATAACAAAGTGCCTGGTTTAGGTGCCCCATTTGGCTTCTGACTGCAGCTTCCTGTTAATGCAGACCATTATAATAGTAATGGCTCAGATATTTGAATTCTCGTCAACTACACCAGAGGCCTCAATTGACTTCCCAGTTCATGGCTTCTTGCTGTTGGACTGTTGACAACATTTGGGGTGGGAACCAGCAGATGGGAGCTGTCTCTGCCCCCAAAATAACAGGTTTTAAAAGTTCGTGGAAAACATTAAAAACACACATATGCTGAATTTTTTGAAAATCTCAATTCCATTTTCCACAAGTCTTCTGAAGTACTCCTATGTATTCGTCTACATCCTGCTGGGTTTGTCTCTCTGGAGAACCCTGATACTACAATGTTACACGTGATGTACTTGAGGCAGTCTGAGAAATGGCATGGGCCCTAACAGGGAACATGACGAGAATGTGGAAAGGGGGACATAGAATTAAGTAAAAGGAAGAAAATTCCAGGAGGAGGATGACCAATGCCCAGCTCTCCCCTTACAAATGGCAAAAAGCACGCACAATGATCCCCAAACATGAAAAATGCCAAGTCCTTGTTCATAAAGAGAACCCTTACCAAGAGGTCATTCTTTTTTTTTTTTTTTTTTTTTTTGACAGGCAGAGTGGATAGTGAAAGAGAGAAACAGAAAGGTCTTCCTTTTGCCGTTGGTTCACCCTCCAATGGCCGCCATGGCTGGCGTGCTGCGGCTGTCGCACCGCGCTGATCTGATGGCAGGAGCCAGGTGCTTCTCCTGGTCTCCCATGGGGTGCAGGGCCCAAGCACTTGGGCCATCCTCCACTGCACTCCCTGGCCACAGCAGAGAGCTGGCCTGGAAGAGGGGCAACTGGGACAGAATCTGGAGCCCCGACCGGGACTAGAACCCGGTGTGCCAGCGCCGCTAGGTGGAGGATTAGCCTATTGAGCCGCGGCGCCCGCCAGGTCATTCTGTAAACTACCAAGACTATGTCCTTGGCCACTTGTGAAATACTCCTGGCTTGAAAGCCATTTATTCCTTCAAATGTGTGTCCCCTTGAGTGCTTACATTTTCATGCCCTAATGATATTTCAGATATGTATGATATTTTTAATCTTCAAAGTCTTTTCACATGAATGACTTACTTGATTCTTACAACCGCCATGTGAAGTAAGGCAGGTCTTATTCCATTCAAAGATTAAAAATAAGTGAGACTCAGAAGTTAAGTGATCTTAAAGTTTCACATTTTTGGAAACAGGAGCTGAGACCAAAGACTTGACTTCTATGTATTATCTGTATTGAAGTCGCTGTCCAGAATTTATTTCAAAGGGATAAAAATGTCAGCAGCTAGAATAAAGTTGGAAATCATGAAAATAAACATTTTAAGAGTTTGAGAGACATAGACATAGACAGGGAGAGACAGAGAAAGGCCTTCCACGCGTTGGTTCAGTGCCCAAATAGCCACAATGGCCAGAGCCGAGCCCATCCAGAGCCAGGAGCTCCTTCCGGGTCTCCCATGCAGTTGCAGGGGGCCAAGCACTTGGGCCCTCTTCCACAGTTTTGTCAGATAAGCAGAGAGCTGGATTAGAAGACGAGCAGCCAGGGCATGAACCGGCGCTCATAGGGGAAGCCGTAGCCGCAGGTGGAGCCTTATCCTAGTGAGCCACAGTGCAGGCCTGAAAAGGAGCGCTTTTGTTGGTCCTTTCCAGAGACCAGTTAGGGAGACCAGAGACATACTTCACAGAGAGCCTGGAATGCTGGGTGACAAGACCTATTTGGACTTGTTAGTATGCCCAAGGCTGCTTCCAATTTGGTCCCCTGTCTGAACAACACCTCGGAACTATATACTAATGCACCATGGGTGAGGCATATACTTCTAATCCTCAAGGCAATAGCTTTACTCACTGAACGTTGATTATTATAACAGACTAAATCAAACAGCTCCAAATGCCATTAGACAACAGGGTAATATCTGGCCTTGTTAAAACTATGGGACAGCTTCCACATCATCATGGCCAGCAGGCTTGCCATTTGTGTCACTGAAATGTGCTGCCCTACTTGTGGGTACACAATTGGCTTTTTGTCTCATTGGTTCTATTTGATTGTACATCGCTTCTAGTTTTCAGACTCAAAACTAACACCTGAAATTGTGTGCCCAACTTTCTTGGTAGAATAAAATGGCACTACAGTCAGCCCACATACCTGGATTCCAGATTCATGCATATAATCAACTATGGACTAGAAATACTTGAAGTGGTAATTGTACTTAAACATGTACAGACCTTATTGTCTTATTGCCTAAACAATACAATACCCATTTAGGTAACAGTCTGCACAGGATCTTACAAGTAATTGAGAGGATTTAATGTATATGGAAGAATATGCATAGGTTATATGCAAATATATTGCAGAATTTACTCCAAATGTTATAAATTGACGTTCAAGGCCATTGTCTATCAATCTCGTCTTCTATTTTGTATTTCTCCCTATGTTTTGACCTCAAGAGGCCCACTTGGAGACAAACTGTCAAATCTTAATCTGTAAAGACAGTTACAATAGTGTTCAAGTTAATACAAAGGAAATAGTTGACTTATCACCTCTTGTTTCAGAAGAATTGTATGTTGCTTACAGGTAATATTTTGCTGGGTTACTTTGGGTCTGTGATGAGCTTTCCAAATTGTTGGCCTGAATTTCATGTCTCATCACTGTAATTCCATCTAAGAGGAGTACAACTTGGGAATATTGTTTGGGCAGAGTTAAAGTTAAGGTCAAGGTGTACTTCTCACAGTAATGGAAATTAAGCTGTTGCCTAATAGTTCTCCTTCCTGGCCTTCAACCCAATTCACAATATACCACATCTTGTAAAAGAAAGGAACATGTCTACATGTGAGTATTCATATTGATACTGATTTACTGATGACAATCTAAAGGCACATGATCACTAACCTACCTGTATCTTTGTTTTTTTTTGGGGGGGGGCCTTCCTTTCACCCCTTCCCTATTTCAATAAGTTGAGGACTTTGTGCCTCTACCCATTCTTCCCTGAAGCCAGAACACATTTAAAGTTCTGTCCCCTCTTGGCTAATAGCCAGAAATACCATTGCTAGCTGGAGTGACTGATTCTAGTACACCAGATTTCCTGGTGATTGCCTGCATTTAATGGCTTCTTCCTCTGGAATCGAGTCAGTTGGTTCTGACCTCAGTTTTCTCAGATACCATGCCGACTACAAAGTTGACTCTCTGACATGCTTCGAGTTCTTCACGAGCCAGACTATTTTGTGAGTGTTGGTAATTGCAATGCCTAACCCAGAACCTGGCATTGAAGAGGTGCTTACCGTGTGTTTGTTAAATTACATCTTGAAATCCGTGACTTGGGCTCTAGTCCTGAATGAGGCACTAACCAGCATTAACTTTGGAAAAGTATTTGAGACTTAAAGGTAAAAAAAAATGTCAGTAGAAACTTGACTAAAATCAAAGGAAACACATTTTTAAAAGTACAAAAGGACTTGCACAATCGGCATACTGACACTGACTTGGAACAAAGTGGGATATGATTGATCAGTGTTGGTCAAGGTCCAGATTTTTATAGAATGCATTGCTGTGAAGGTTCAAGGTTTACCTACAGGCCCTGTCTTCTGACTAAAGAAATATGGAATCCACAAATGCCCCAATTTGATCCCTCAAATCTTCCAAGGGAGATTTTCACATGGTGACAATCACTGTCAGCAAGTATGTGATGCTTTATTGAAGGAACTTTGAGCAAGAGACAGTTTGACCTTCAAAGTCATTCCAGTCTAGAAATGTAATTGAACAAGTGATTTCCCTTTAGTGACTTAACTGTTCTGAGGGGTGAAGAATGGAGTTTGTGGGGCTGATGCTGTGGCACAGTGGGTTAAGTCATTGTCTGCAGTGCTGGCATCCCATACAGGTGCCGGTGTGAGTCCCGACTACTCCACTTCTCATCCAGCTTTCTGCTAATGCACCTGGGAAACCCCCAAAGATAGCCCAAGTAGAGACCTGCACCCACACGGGATTCCTGAAAGAAACTCCTGGCTTTGACCTGGCCCAGCCCCGGCTGTTGCAGCCATTTAGAGGGTGAGCCGGCAGATGGGAAGTTATCTGTTTCTCCCTCTCTGATTTTCAAATCTTAAAAATGAAGTTTCATTTTGAATAAGTTTTCCCAGTCTTGAGTTTTCAAGAATATCAGTATTATGGCTTTGTGTCAATTTTCTATGTAAGCATAACCTGGTGGCTACAGTTCCCAGAACTCCATTTCTGGTATGTTTCCAGTTGGTGTGGGCAACGGGATTGTGTGAAGTTTGGAAGGTGGAGGAAAGTGGCAGTCACTGAGCGGACCACAGGTCTTGTCCCCGAGCTGCTGATGCACCATAAAGACACGAAGTAGCAACTGCATCAAAGGGCTCCGGCTTCCGTGGTATGTCTGTTCCACTAAGATCAGAAGCAAGAGAAACTGACGTGTGTTCCACTTGATTGTCCTGGGCTCCAAATGGCGCTTCTGGGGTTCAGCTTGCTCTCCCTCTCCCCGCCCTTTTATATTCTCGACTTCCTGACGTCATATTGTGGGGTCATAAGGCAAAGAAGAAAGTGACAGATTGCTTAACCAATTCCCACAGTCAAGTGTGGTTTCATGTCGAAGTTAAACTCTTTAAATTTCTCACTGGTTCTGCTTCTTTGAGCACTTACTGATACAAACAGGTAAAAGGAGCTCTCAAATCAAGGTTTAAAAGGGGATCTCAAGGGAGATTTTTTAAGGTTACCTAATTTTTCAAAATTATTGGGAAGCAAATAGGGATGTCTATCGTTGCCCCTCCATCCACCACATTGAATATTGGATAATACTGTTGCCTTTCAGTACTTTAATCTGTACTTAAAAACCATTCTAAGTTGGTAACCATGATTAGTCAATCTTTTCTTCTTTTAGGATTATTTTCCCAGTATGTTTTCTGGGCTACCTTGAACATTATTCTCAAGAGACACATGAGACAAAAGTGTTGGGTGTTTGCTTGGGGATATCCCAATGCGGGACTTTCCCCTCTAGCATGCTGGTCTCCTCCCTGCTAAGTTTACTGAGGGGGGCGGGGTAATCAATAGGACTTGGACTTAAGATATAAGACCAAAAATCTGGCATTTAATTCTTATTACTCATATACAAAAGTAACCCCCTCCTTCTCTGGCAGAGTCCCCAGTCCTTCGAATGAAAGTGAGGTTGTGCCATGAATGAAATTTGGGAACTTGGCATCTTATCTATCATATCATTTATATTCCAACATATCATGTATTAACTATAATTCCATGCTCCATATCACGCCCCTCCACACATACATATACTTCCTCGTATTTGATTTTTGTATTGACTTGACCTTCAGAAGGCTGATTCTCCAACTCTTGATCAAGTGGCATTCTGAAGGCTTCTGTTCTTGGTAAGCTGTCACTTTACATATTCTTCTAATGTGCCTGGAATTGGGAGTTGGGCATTTGACAATCACTTCATGTATTAAACTACTAAAAAAAATTCCACATAATTACAATGCAATTGAATGCTTAAAAAATAATACAAGTAGAATATGTAACGACCTCAACTTTGAACATTTTTGGATGAGTTTTTAAAATATTCCATTACTTAGAAATTAATGCAGTCTGGTTATTTTGTGAGATGAATTTTCTTAAGCTATGATTAAGGATATATTTATACGAAAATGCACTCATAAGATTGGATAGAAACTTAGTTTGATCTAAAACATTCAATGAAGTAATTCCTTCCTACTTAGACATGGTTTATAGCATCTATAGTGTGCTGAAAGGAAAATAAAGTTTGCAACTTGGTGAGCACAATAAAAATTGATTTAAACTCCTTTTTTCTGGAGCATACCTTTATTTCAATCACCATGAGAAGTAAAGGCTTAATTTTATAAATTTTATTTAGAACACTCAATTCTCTTCCAGAAAACTTCCAAATAATTTCCAATATTTTTTGAAAAAATGTATTTGAAAGGCAGAGAAAAGGGGTGGGGGGTGGAGGTGTAGAGAGCTTCTACCTTTTGGTTCACTGCCCAAAAGGCAGCAACAGCCAGAGCTGGGCCAGGCCAAAGGAAGGAGCCTGGAACTCCATCCTGATCTTCCATATGGGTGCCAGGAGCCCTAGTAATTGGCCACCTTCAGTCTTTGCAGGCACAGTGGCCAGTAGCTGCATCAGAAGCAGTTATCAGGGCTCAAACTGGTGCTTTGATAAGGGATGTGGGCATCACAAATGGTGGCTTAATCTGTGCCACAACACCAGCCCCAGTGGAATACTTTGCCTTTGGAAAGTTGGAAAGAATATGTCTAGGAGATGTTTTGAATGGTGAAAGATTTCAAAGGACAGTGGCTTAAAGATACTAAGTTTCCAGAAAGCTAAAGTGTTAACCTATTAAAATTGTTATGTCATCGTTATCCGTATACTTCAAACTTGAAGTCTTGTAGAACAAGATGAAGGTAGGCAGGGGAGATAGAACCCAAAGGTATTTAAATGGAATTGGGTAGGAAAAGTGTCGCTCTCCCTCTTCATGGAGGAACGACACTAAACCCTGCCTAGGCTTCATATCCGAGTCACGGCACCATTATGTCGCTCCCCCTCTTCATGGAGGAACGACACTAAACCCTGCCTAGGCTTCATATCCGAGTCACGGCACCATTATGTCGCTCCCCCTCTTCGTGGAGGAACGACACAGGACCCTGCGCTGTTCTTTTGTCTGCTCGGCCCTTCCCGGGTTTGCTGCTGGTTCTTCCCGAGTTGGCTACCGTCCCTTCCACCTCCGTGGAAGGGCGGTTCCCCCTAGCCACTTTCCCCACTTCCGCGGGGGAGCGGCACACTGCCGGCCAGCTCTCTCGGGGGCTGCACAGGTGTTCCTTCAGATAGATGTTCCTGGTGCATGTTGTCTCTCTCCTCCTTTATAGTCCTCTTCCACCAATCCCAACTCTGCTACCCACACGCCGAGTATGCTGCTCTCCTCCAATCAGGAGCAGGTCCTGCAGCTTGTTGGTTGAACTGGAGGCAGCTGTGTAGAAGCTGTTTCCTCCTCTCCCAGCGCCATATTGTGGGAGAGCAGATGCATAGAATAAGTCTTAATTCCAGTAACTTAGTCTAGTCCAAGTTGCTCCCCACAGAAAAGCTAATAGTTCTATAGTCTCTTGTGCCTATGGCCATATATATAAAAATAAATTTGGTTTTACAATGTGAAGTTCAAATGACATGATAAAGTAAATAACAGACTTAGAAATGGAAATTGTCAGGCCTTCCTGGAGCAAATGATTTCAGCCCAGCCCTGATGACTGGATTTGAATGAGTGAAAGAGAAAAAGGCAGAGGGGTTCAAAAAGGCATCCACTTGGAGCGGGGTATAGTATGTTGTAAAGGGGAGTAAGGAAAGAATTTTTGAACCCATGGCAATTATGCCAAACAATGTCTTTGCTCAACCAAGAAGGAGTATGTGTAAATGGAAGTATGCCCCCAATGAACATATGAAGGATCAGTGTTTTCATCACATTTTATAAGCTTCTGAAAACCAAGTGACCCTAATTTCCAGATTAAAGCTGTTTACTATTAGCATATTGAATGCAATTCTATCCAAAGCTCGAAAGATACTTGGAGAATTTCACAATGCTCATGACAGAAGGAAGATATGGAAATCAGAATGCTGCTGCACTTCTTAGAAGTAGCCTGGGTGCCAAAGACACAAGATCCATACCTTCCATAAAATTATGAGGAAAACATAATTTCAAAATGGAACTATATACCTTAGCCAAAAGCCAAGCAAGTGCAAATATATGAAAAGTGTCTGACAGATGTGATGATTGACTTGTTTCCTTGTCTTCCTCAACCCTTTCTGAGAATGCTATTGAGGATATTCCCCAACAAAATGAAAGCAATAAACAATCAAAGAAAAAGCGTTCAGAAAACAGTAACTCGAAAGCTAGTTGAATAAACATGTCATCTAATATCTAGGATGGAAGCTATAGGATCAAAGGCTCTTGGAAAACAAAAGATGTTATAAATTCTCTGAAACACTTAACCACATCAAAGGGATAATACAACAGCAAAAGTCCTGATTGCCACATGAGAGTAAGGACACAAATAAGTACAGACTGTAAGTGGAACTTTATCGGCATTAATTCTAAGAAATGCAAAACATTTCTATGGAAGAAACCTCATAATCCACTATGTAGTATTTAGTGACTAACAGAAAAGTAGAAACACAAGTAATTAGTGAACAGGCATATAATAAAGACATAGAATAATACATGCAATGATCATATAATTGAGATAAATATTTCATACAACCTATTAGGAGAACACGGGAGAAAAGGGCTGGTGTATGTAAGAATAATTCTGTATAACTGGTTATCAGTAGATAATGTGGAAACTTTAATAAACCAAGAAGTATCAGTATAAATACATCACCTAGAAACACTAATATAAATATATCCAAATCATTCAAAAGGACTTTCTCCCATCAAGGAGAATTACTGATCTGTGTTTTGTTACAAGCTTATTTTATGTTTAAAGTTTTAAAAGTTCTTAATATTTCTAAATGGAAATGAAGGACAATAAAGGTTTTATTACCAGAAAAATCTTCCAGAAAAGAATGAACTTCTGTTCAGCACTGGACCAATGCTTTACCAAAGCTTTAAAATATTGGAAACCAGTAAATGGGGTTTGGTAAGTATGCTCACAAAATGACTAATTTTTCTTGCCATATTCAAAGAAACATGCAAATGAGAATTTTACACCAAGATTAGCATGCATTAACTGATGTCAATCAGGCTGATAAAGAAATACTTTAGCAACACTGGTATAAGATACGTGCTTATTCAAGCAAAGGTTTTTATTTCATTCACTGAACTCCCTCGTGCATCTGTTCTGACCCAGGTTGCCTTGTGGGTGCTGCTATCCAACCAAGCAGCAGAACCTCCCCAGGGCCTGTTTTGGTAACTTTTGTTGCTCAGAGTTTGCTAAGAGAACAAAACTGGCCTTTTTGGGGGGCTTATTTTCCTGGGAGTTTGGATCACTGTTGTGGCATTGTACCCATGGGTGAATGTTACACTACAGAATGTGACCTGAAAAATAACGTTTAAATTGTTCCTCAATGAGAGCATACTCTTGATGTGATCACTTTAAAATAACTTGTGATTGGATTAATAAGCATCATCATGATTCTGGAAAGTGTAGGGATCTTAAATAGTGACAGCAATTTGTTTTTCCTTTTGCCATTCCCAATGTCTCTCTCTTTCTAATTAAAGAATTTCCTGCTTAAGGAACTGAGACATACTGTAGTACTACTGGAGCAGACACAGGGGCAGGTCTCTACAGGGTTAGGCTACTTGACATGCAGACAAAGCTTGAGTTCAATGTGGAGGATGAGTTTAAAAGAGATGCCCTTCAGAGAAGGAATGGGACCTATTTTTTGTTGGAGTAGGACTAGAAAATTTAATAGATTGCTCATCAAATAGTATCTCTGCTGTATATCATCTAGAAAAGTACAATGTATCATCTATAAAAATTAGAATCAACTTTAGATGTTTTTACCATTTTAAATAAAAATGAAGAGATACCTTAATTTACCTAGATGGAATATTACACAGTGCATACAAACATTGAACACGTTTTGTCATAAACCTAATTTTATTCAAGTTTTGAAGTTAAAATTTAATGTCTAAATAAAAAGATCATGTCCCTGACTTGGTTAAGCACAACCAATGAGTTCTAAGATCAAGTTCTTGGCCAGTGCTGCGGCTCACTAGGCTAATCCTCTGCCTGAGGCGCCGGCACACCGGGTTTTAGGGTTCTAGTTCTGGTTGCTCCTCTTCCAGTCCAGCTCTCTGCTGTGGCCCAGGAGGGCAGTGGAGGATGGCCCAAGTCCTTGGGCCCTGCATCCGCATGGGACACCAGGAGAAGCACCTGGTTCCTGGCTTCGCATCAGTGCGGTGCGCTGGCCGCAGTAGCCATTGAGGGATGAGCCAATGGAAAAGGAAGACCTTTCTCGGTCTGTCTCTCTCACTGTCCACTCTGCCTGTCAAAAAAATTGGTTCTCAATGTTTTATAATTTTATAGCTATTTAAATATGGGAACAGACAAATATTAGCCAGTAAAAGGAAGTTGAAAAGGATCTTTGAATCATTACTCTGTCACTGCTCCACCACAAACATCTACTCCAAATCTCAGGACTATAAATTGGATAGGGTATGTGTATCTGCTGAAAGGAGTTAGGCTTCAATCCTCAAAGGGCATGGGACTCCAAAGGGTGCACAAGACAGTCATCTCAATATACCCTCTACCTCCTTTCTGCCCATCAGTCAATATTCACAGGACATTGTTAGATGGACACTGAGATCTCTACATCTTCAAAGCAATACCCAGCTGTACCTTGGAGTTGGCATGCCGATGCAATGAACTTGTATCTGCACCAGGAAGAAAAGTCACCTCTCATAATAAGCCATCAGCAATTTTTTCATGTAACTGAAGTTGTCCAAGTTTGCACCCATATTGTTAGCAATTTCTACATAGGATCTCCAAATACTAGCTGTTTGATTTGTTTTTAATGGGACCACTGCCTATAACTGCTTAATTTTTTTTAAAAGACCTGCATATAATACTGAGGATGTGCATTGACTAAAGAAACTCTACTACATGAAAACTAATCATATAGATGTATACACACACACACTACAAAACTAGTGATGGAGCTTTTTGAGCTTGTAAACAACTAGGGTATGGATGAATTTAAATTCAACATATCTATAAAAAGAGAGCCATGATAACCAGTAACTAATTTCCATGTTTTCCGTGAAATGACTTAGGATATTACCTGGAGTTTAGATAGGAATAAGGCAGGAATGTTCTTGCACAGTGTTCCTCTAAGGGTTCTGATACAGAATACATAAAGCTAACCAAATACAAAGCAGTAAAGCCGGGAGGGTGGAATTCCAGGCATGGGGATAGACACCCCACTGCAAGAAGCTGTCTTGAGTGAATTCATAGAAAAACATTGTTTCTAAAACTATCCCTTCCTGTTCTGATTTGAAAACAAAAGCATTCAAGCTGGTAGGAGAGAAGGACATAATGATGGGCTAAGGAGGGAGACCTGTATCTGACTGTTGTAGATTGCTGGTAGTGTAAGAATTGAGACTTTGGGAATCAAAGTCTTTTCAGTTAGGCAAAAAACAAAAAGCAAGAGTCCAGGAAGAGAGACTGGCTGCAACCATGGGGATGCCATGGGTTATCACTGAGACTTGAGTTTTACATGAAATAGTTTTAATAATAGCTTGGGGTAACACTAAGGCTGTAATAATTACCAAGCTGTTAGAATTAAATCTTTACAATGAACTTCATGTTCAAAAAGGAGATGAAGAAAATAAGATAATTAAGCAATGTAAACGTTGATAGAGTAACCAAAACCATATACAATAAAGCTCTTGCAAGTAAATCCACACTGTCATCCTTTCACAGCTACAGGAATGAGCTTCTAACATGTAGCCATAATGCAAGTTCTTCTACCCTTATCACGGAGAATCCTATCTGGAAAACTATTAATAGCACACCTGTCCCCATTCCAGCATCATGCAATGCTTTGAAATCTGGAGATTGCTATTGGCATAGTTGGATGGGTTTTTAATTTCTTACATAATCAACATGATAGTATATTGTTTATAGGCATAAGCCTATTATCCTCAATCTTCATAAGAACCTTGAAAAGTAGGTGTCATTTCTCCCAGTTTGAAAATGAGGAAATTGAGATTTACTGAGGTTTCAGTTGCTCAGTATCTCAGTTACGGTTGGTTTCTTGGTGATCATGATAACAAACCTTTGGTTCTACCCATCTTCTGCCTTTTAATTGATCACCTGATACTCTGATGTTCATAAATGTTCCTTATCAGATTCTAGATTCTGATGATGTGATCCTCACATACGCCTGCATGTTACAGATGGCCTCTGAGCTGGCGCACTGAAAAATGAACAAAATATAATGAGGTATAGTTGTGAGGGGCAAGAAGATTGAGGACTAGAGTCGCAGGACCAGTGACTTTGCATCTTTATTATCTTGATTTATCTCTTGAGCACTCCCCCAGCATAAATCACACAAACTCACATAGCTAATTGATTCTGGCCACAACCCCTAACTTGGGATGCTGTCCTTTAAGGGAAAAAGTCAGCCTCACCAAAATTGCACTTGCTTATGCCTTAAATACTCAAATGAACTTGCTGTTCCTTGCTTCATCTTTGACATTGTTTTTTGCAATATAAGAATTATTTTTCAAACTTTATTTAAACTATACAATTTAGACTTCACATATACAGATTTGGGGGGCATAGTGATATTTCTCTCCCTACTGTCATCACTGACTATGTTCCTCCTCCCTCTTCTGTTTTTTTATGAAGATCTACTTTCAGTTCACTTTACTGATAAGATTAACTCTACAGTAAAAGAGTTCAGCAAATGATATGAAGAAGAAAACAGCTCAACAGAAGAGACAAGGCTGCAAACAATCATTGGAACTCAAATCATAACTTTTACTCCAATACAATATATTTTAGGTTCTCTACTATCATAGATCTCATAGATCAGAGAGAACATATGGTACTTGTTATTTGGGATTGGCTTATTTCACTAAGGATAATGACTTTCAGTTATATCCCAGTTTTTTTTTTTTTTTTTTGCAAATGACAGGATTCCAATTATTTTATATCAGCAGTATCCCATAGCATATATATTCCATAACTTATTTATTGAGTCATCTGTTGATTCCATATGTAAGTTATTGTGAACTGAACTGCAATGAACAGAGGGGTAAAGATCACTCTCAAATGCTGATTTCATTTTATTTGGAAGAATTACCAGGAGTTGGGTGGCTGGGTCATGTGGTAGATCTATTTTCACCTTTGTAAGGTATTTTCTTTTTTTTTCTTTTCTTTTTTTTTAAACTTTTATTTAATGAATATAAATTTCCAAAGTACGATTTATGGATTACAATGGCTTCCCCCCCATAACGTCCCTCCCACCCAGAACCCTCCCCTTTCCCACTCCCTCTCCCCTTCCATTCACATCAAGATTCATTTTCGATTATCTTAATATACAGAAGATCAGCTTAGTATACATTAAGTAAGGATTTCAACAGTTTGCTCCCACACAGAAACATAAAGTGAAAAATAATAGATGATTTTTTTAAATGATGATGAAATCAGAGCAGACCTATTGTCATGTTTAATCCCAGTGAGAGTCAAGTTGGGAATTGATAATTTCTTTTCTTTTTTCTTTTTCTTTTTTTTTTTTTACAGAGGATCAGTTTAGTATGCATTAAGTAAAGATTTCAACAGTTTGCACCCCCATAGAAACACAAAGTGAAATATATTGTTTGAGTACTCGTTATAGCATTAAATCTCAATGCACAGCACATTAAGGACAGAGATCCTACATGAGGAGTAAGCGCACAGTGACTCCTGTTGTTGACTTTACACCTTTGTAAGGTATTTTCATACTGTCTTCTACAGTGGGAATGTAAACTGATGCAGCCACTAATGATCGATGAGGGTACCTTTTTTTCTTTATTCACACTAAATTTATTATTTGATTTTTGTAGAACCATTGTAACTGGGGTGAGTTGAAACCTTATTATGGTTTTAATTTGCAGTTCCTTGATGGCTAGTGATCCTGACCATTTTTTCACATGTGTCTGTTGGCCACTTGAATTTCCTCTGTAGAAAAACACATGTTCAAATCCTTTGCCCATTTCTTGATTGTTTAAGCACTTTTTAAATTCTGGATATTAACCATAAGTCAGTTGTGCAGTTCGCAAATATTTTCCATTCTGTCAGTTGCCTCTTCACTTTGTTTATTTTGTAGTACAGAAGCTTCTCAACTTGATGTAATCCCATTTGTCAATATTGGCTTTGGTTTCCTATGCTTCTGGCATCTTTGCCAAGAATTCTTTGCCCATACCAATGCCTTGCAGAGCTACCCCAATGTTCTCTAGTAATTTGATGGAATCGGGTCATAGACTTGCATCCTTGATCCTTGAGTGGATTTGTGTGTAAGGTGCTAAGTAGGGGTGTTACTTCATATTTTTGCATGTAGAGATTATTTGTAAAACATTTGAACAGACTCTCCTTCCTCCAGGGATTGACTTTTGGCTGCTGTTGTTAAAGTTAGATGTAGATGCATGGATTGACTTGTAGATTTTGTATTCTGTTCCATTGGTCTACATGTCCATCTTTTTCCTGCCAGTAGCAGGCTGTTTTAATTTTAACTGCCCTGTAGATGAATGCTATTTTTAAAAAGTAAACAGTTTGCCTTTGTGTCTTTGATAGGAGAAAATCTTAGAACATCAGAGAGAAGCCACTGAAAGGAATCCTGCTGATGTTGGTAAAACAGCTGCCCCAGAAACCATAGTATTCCATGTAGGCAGGATAGAGCAGTAAGAATCCACTTTCAATCAAATTCTCTTCACACAGGCACATAATACAGACAAGCTGGAGGTAAAGAAGACTGCAGAGTGGGAAGTGTCAAGGACTGGGCTCTCCCTTGAAACTGAACCAAGTGGAGGAATTGAGTGGCAATGATGAAAGTTCTGTCTTTGTGGATACAGTCAGGTCAGGAGGATGACTTAGTAAAATAATCATCTCCTTGAATAATAACTATCCTAAAATCAGCCTCTAGTCAATAGGTGTTTCTCTATCCAGAGCAGGACACTTGGGGATATCAAACAAAAACTGGGGAGAAAACAGATCTCATAGTCCAACATAGCATGTATGAAACCTAAAGACATTTTAACACATTACAATGACATTGACCAAATTGACTTCATCAAACTTTAGACGCAGAAAAACGAAGTAAATGAACTTGAAAAGGACATAACCAATGTTGCCCATTTATTTGGCAAGTGGTATGATAATCAGACAAATTTTAGATTTAGATTTCTTGAAGTTCTACTTTGACGGAAGCACATTAGATACTTAGAGAAAAATCCCAACATTGTATAGACTTTCCCAGAGCTTTTAGTGATAATTCGGCTATTCATGTAAAACACAGGAGTATTCAAATACTTCCACTGCTCCAAAAGTGAAACCCAGCAACCTGGGATAGGCATTAATTTAGGCAATGATTAACATGGCACATGCACTATGCATAGGCTGGCGGGGGACTGCATTAACTTAGACAAGTGCTAACTTTCAATGTGCATTACCATGGGAAATGTTCTAACATGGAACCTTAGTGAACATAGGGTGGGCTAATGCAGGCCATGGAAAGGTATTGGGCATGTGCTAATTGAGATGCGTTAGTATGGGTATATTCTGATCTGGGATGTGTTAAACCTTCCTAAAATACTATTAAAAAAGCCATATGGGAAATAATGCCATGACTTATTACAAAGGGAGACTCCATGGTTACAAAAGTGACCTTTTGAGAACAATTTGAAAACAAATATGGGAGCAGGCTACACAACCGCTTTCCTAATACAATGAGAATGTGGGTGAGAATCCTAAGGGTGGTTGTAAGAAGGGTATGGATTCCATCAGTAAATAACCCTTGGGTTTGTACAGCAGAGGTTAGGGAACCTTGATTTTTGCTAGACTTTATAAAATCATCTTTCATTTTGGTCCCTCGATGGCTAGAACCATAGGTCTTGGGAGTACGGAGTCACCAAATAGCTTCGATTCTTAGCTCACAAAGTATCTTGTGAATAAACAATACTCCATCAAGCATCTGTTAATGTTTCTGCAAATGGAACAGATTTGTTAGCTTACTATGACTGATCCAGAAAAGTATTGAAGTAAAAAAATTGGGGGAGGGGGTGGCACTGTAGTACCAGCATCCCATATGGGCACTGGTTCCAGTCCCGGCTGCTTCATTTTGGATGCAGCTCTGTGCTATGGCCTGGGAAGGCAATGGAGGATGGCCAGGGTCCTTGGACACCTGCACCTGCATGGGAGACCTAGAAGAACCTCCTGGCTCCTGGCTTCAGAATAGCCCAGCTCGGTCTGTTGTGGTTTCTGGGGAATGAACCAGCGGGTGGAGAACCTTTCTCTCTCTGCATCTCACATAAGTAAATCTTTTTTTTTAAATGTTACATTTCTCATTGTGAATAAATTTCACATGAAATATGTATCTTCTGTTTGCATTACAATCTAAGCCTAATGCAAACATAATGTATTTGAAGTAAAAGTAATTCCATTCTTCAAACAAGTTGCTGACTAGAGAAGTTTGGTTTTGACATTTCCTCTCCTTTTCTGCCACAAACACAATTTGTAAAAAAGCTAGATGAACAATTTGACAAAGATGAGCTGTTTTTCAGATAAGCAGCCACATTGTCTTACTTAGCTATATTTTCTATTATGTACTTGCTGTACCAGGGAGACTAATTTACTTTATGCAAGTCACTGGCCTTTATCCACTAAAATAAAGATCTTAAATCTGACTCAAGAAACCCCTCATTTTTATTTATTTATTTATTTTGACAGAGTGGACAGTGAGAGAGAGAGACAGAGAGAAAGGTCTTCCTTTTTCCGTTGGTTCACCCTCCAATGGCTGCTGCTGCCAGGACACTGCGGCCGGCGCACCATACTGATCCAAAGCCAGGAGCCGGGTGCTTTTCTTGGTCTCCCATGGGGTGCAGGGCCTAAACACTTGGGCCATCCTCCACTGCACTCCGGGCCACAGCTGAGAGCTGGACTGGAAGAGGAGCAACCGGGACAGAACCCGGCGCCCCAACCGGGACTAGAACCCTTTGTGCTGGCAGCGCAGGCGGAGGATTAGCCTATTGAGGCGCGGTGCTGCCCCCCTCCTTATTTTTAAAAACCAGTGTTACTAAAACTACAGTCTTGGAAAAATTTAGTTCTCAAAGATCTTTAGACTCAAATAATTCATCTCTGGAATGTACATGTAAGGGTTTTTCTCTAAAATCTTACAAAGGGAAAATCCAAGCGTTTCAAAAAGTTTCTCTGTTCTCATGTCTATCCTCAAGTGGGAAATCGCCTTTTGAAGTATTTTCTAGGGATTATTCACAATTGTAAATTGAAATAACTGCTGGAGTGACTTTTTTAAAGACTTATTTGAAAGGCAGAGGCAGAGAGTAAGATCTTCCTTCAGCTGGTTCACTCCCCAAGTGGCTGCAACAACCAGAGCTGGGCCTATCCAAAACGAGCAGCCAGGAGATTCTTATGGGTCCCCCACACAGATGTGAGGGCCATCTTCCACTGCTTTCCCAGGCCATAACAGAGAGCTGGATTGGAAGTGGGCAGCTGGGACTTGAACTGGTGCCCATGTAGGATACTGGCGCTGTGAGTGGCAGCTTTACCTGCTATGCCACAGTGCAGGCCCCAGGAGTGATTTTCGATAGTATTTATGGAAAAACAGTATTTTAGTATATGACTCAGTACAGGATTTTTCTGCTTTGTTTTCTTAAGAATGAAAATATTTTCAGATGATAAACCTGAAGACAGTTTATGGCATTTTGTCAAGGCCCAATAAACTTTGATGTTGCTGTAACTAATCATACACTTAAAGCAATTGTTCAGTATATGATTATTCTCACGTATTTGGTCATCTATCAGACACTTGGAGGGTATCCTCTGTGTCCTAGTCACTGTGTTCCAGTTGCTTTTTATTTCTGCTCTCAGGTTGTCCTTTTCAAGCCTAATTTACTTCCATCCCAAATCTTTATTCATCTCAGCCTTATAATATCTTTAATGCCTAAATAAAAATGGGATTCTATTTTGGATATTAGAGTTTTTTAAAAAATAGTTAAGTGGGGTCTAACCCATCTTGAACTACATTCATTTATAAACTCAGATGGAAAATAAGACCCATGTATAATACTAGAAATGAATTTAAAGTTCTTGGATTGTGAATACTCATTTTTAAGCAACTAACAGGTTCAGTCTCTGGTCCTGTCCACGCTGGACTTTTTCAGATTCTAGTACATTGCCATGAAGGCATAAGAAGTGCCTCCTTTTGGAGCTCATAAGCATGTCTTACAATTGTTCCCTGTGACAGACCCCACAACATGGGGATTTGGAGGAAAGTTGCTGGATTCATTGGCTTGACTTAACTCATCCAATTAGCATGTACTCCTCCTTTTTACATTCTTTGAATAAACTAGTGTCAGTACTATAGCCATCTGTGTGTGTGTGTGTGTGTGTGTGTGTGTGGTGGGGGGTAATGTGTGTGTCAAATTGTACAGAGGGAAAAGCTTGCTTATGGAATAACTAAACTCCCCCATCTGAATCATGGTTTAGTCACTTGCAGAATGAGATTTGTAAAGACTTTCGTCCTCCCCTTTCAAGACTATAAAATGGAAGCTCTTATAGCTCCCTCCTGTATGGTGAGTATTATAGACTTCAAGCACAGCACTCCAAGGTCTTGAAAAACTGATATTTCAAAGATTTATTTATTTGAAAGTTAGAGTTAGGAGAGAGGGGAGAGTAGAATAAGTATATTTGAAAAATGTTGGCTGGCACCGTGGCTCACTAGGCTAATCCTCTGCCTGCGGCGCCGGCACCCCAGGTTCTAGTCCCAGTTGGGGCGCTGGATTCTGTCCCAGTTGCTCCTTTTCCAGTCCAGCTTTCTGATGTGGCCCGGGAGTGAAGTGGAGGATGGCCCAAGTGCTTGGGCCTTGCACCTGCATGGAAGACCAGGAGGAAGCACCTGGCTCCTGGCTTCAGATTGGCGTAGTGCCCGCTTAGTGCCGGCCGTGGCGGCCAATTTGGGGGTGAACCAAGGGAAGGAAGACCTTTTCTCTCTCTCTCTCACTCACTGTCTAACTCTGCCTGCCAAAAAAAAAAAGTCACAACTAGAAAAAGTAGCACTTTAAATGATTTTAACAACTTATTAAAAAATGATGCAAGGATATGTACTTTCATTCCATGACTTTTATGAACTTGTTCTTAACAGTCTAAGAAAACATTGTCAAGTTCTGACTTGACCTTAGGATTGAAGCAAATTAGTCTGACATAATTAAAAACTGAAGGCATTTTGAAATACGCTGTGTATTTTTCAGCCTCAGTAGATGTACTAATGAAAACAATTAAACAATGAGGTCTACCAGCAAGAAAACAGCCCAGTTCCCGGGATGCAATGTATTTGTGGACAATTCACTAACTATACTCCCCCTAACTTCCACTTAACCAGGCCACATTGTCAAAAATAATGCATACTTTCAAATGTTAATCCAATAGTGAACCTTGCTCTTTGTATCCAATTAACAACTTGGAGCCACTGCTAGGCATATCTCAGTAAGATTCCTGGAAGTAAGTTGTACAAAACAAATACCAAATCGAAAAATATTTAGAGCAAAATCTTACTGTAGTGAATGAACATTAAATGATAGCACTTTCAATTCATCAGATTCTCAAACAATATAGCAACTATTTCTGAACTCACATTAAAAATGAGTTTGATCACAGAAAACTGGTGAAGTCATTACCATTTTTCAGCTAATGACAACACTTTGCAAAGAAGGAGTTGGAGCCAAATAGCTAACAAAAGGAAAGCAACAGTCATGGTTTAGATACATGGCTGTTGATTGCTTTAGTGATCTCCAAACCTTAGAATGCTGGTGCTGAATGTCAGGTAGAAATAAGTGTGCCTTCTCATGTAGCCATGTTAATGCTACTCTTAGTCCATCCAACATACTAACTGCAGGCTTTGTAGACTGTCTGACTCAAATGTCAGGGTTGAATGAAAACCTGGGTATATCTAGCCTGACTTAAAACATGACTTTATAATACAGTATGTTTCTGTCCAATAGCTCTGGGACATAGTATTGCTTGTTCAAGTTCTCTTATTGTGCTAATTTTCCTTAACTTTTTAAAATCTAAACCAAAGTTGTATACTTCTAGCACAATTGCAGAATATGTAAATTCTATATTTCAAAATCTAAGTATTTCACATGTTTTTCACAGTTCAATTTCATTTATTCCATCTAAAACTTTGTCCAACTAATAGAAATTAAGCAGCATATACAACAGTTTCCTTATGAACTTCAAACTAAAGGATCGTAAAAAACAAAAGGCAGAAGACATCAAGCATACATTGCACTTGAATCAGAAAGATATTAGCTGGAATTAATTTTATTAAGTTAATTAACTTTAAATCTGTCAATTTAAAATGACATAGAAAATTGTCTTTTTCCCCCTAGAGATGAAGTTCCTAGGGCTTATTCATTAAGGATCCCAGTAGCATCATAGATGACCATCTTTCTCCCTAGCCACATTCAGCTTGCTGGCCTCAATGCTCAGGTTGGTGCCCTTCAGATCATAAGCTAGGGTCACTGTTCTAGAGGTCATCTTCCTGTTGATGCTCAAACATGGGATGAATAGATTCTCCTGTATCTCTCCTACAGACCTCTTGCTTATCTTTCCTACCTTACTACTGACCACACTTAATTTCCTTTGCTTCATTTCCTCTTGCCTCTTTGATATACCTTTGGCCTACTTCAGGCCCCCAACTAACCTCAAACTAGGCTAGCAAAGGAAGTACATTATTTTAAAGTTTCAGCCTTCAAAAAAAATTATTGGATAGGAAGAGACAAATAGCAAAACCACTGCAGTTCAAATGGTGTAAATCTCTTGCACTTGATTTCAACTTGCTATGCCAAGTTTAGAGGACCTTACAAATGTGTCAAAGTGGAGGGAATGGGAAGAAGAGAAATTCTGAGTAGAAAGGATAGGGAAATAACTTGAATATGGACTTCTCCCACAACTCAATTTTACCAATAGGCACAGGTGGACTAGCCATGTGGACAGCCAGAGCAAATATAGAAATTTCCAGATACGAGTATCTCGCTTGCTTGGATAAATCATCAGGCAAGGTCTGCATTGAAGGACATTTCACAGTACAGTTCAGAAGCTGTGTGTTCCTTGGAAGGCACATTTTTAAGTAACAGATGTATCGACTTGGAAGGCAGAGTGACAGAGACCATCAATCTGCTGATTCAGTCCACAGAAACGCAGCAACATCAGGGGTTGGGAAAGGTCCGAGGCAGGAGCCCAAGACTCAAAATGGGTCTTCTACAAGGGTGGCAGGAGGCCAAGTACTTGGGTCATCTTCCACTGCTTTTGCAGCCACATTAGAAGGGAGCTGGGTCAGAAGCAGAGCATCTGGGACTAAAGCCAGTGCCTGATGTGCTATACCAGCATCAGCAGTGGTGGCTTCGCCATACTCTCGAATATTTAACTTTTACATATTATATTTTATAAAAACTTGACATACAGAAATTTTTCTGGGGTACAAGATGCTACTTGGATATATGTGTACATTGTATAGTGGCCCGTCAGGGTAAACATTTCTATCTCAGACATTCATTGTTTCTTTCCTATGAAAATAATCCTATTTTCAACATTTTAAAAATTAATTAGGCAGATGATTGCTCTTTCTCTGGTTGCTGGTTCACTCTCCAAAGGGCAGCAGCAGCTGAGGCTGAGCCAAGCCAAAGCCAAAAGCCAGGAATTCTATTAGGATTTTCCATAAGGGTTGCAGGGACTCAAGTACTTTGATACTTCCTGAGGAAGGAGGTTGGAAGCGGAGTAGCCTGGAATGAACCAGCACTCTGATTTGGGATATGGGAGTCCAAATTAATGACTGCACCTGCTCTACCACACCACCTCCCAGATTTTTTTTTGCATAAATACACAGTATATTATGACCTATTGCAACAAAATATGCATAACATGGAAACATCTAACACCTTTGTAACTTTGTACCAATGAAATAATCTTCTCTCATCCCTCCCTTCTACTAGTCCCAGCCTCTAGTAACCACCATCATATTCTCATCAGATTGACATTTTTACATTCTGCATATTAGTGAGATAATGTAGTACTTGTCTTTGATTGGCTTATTTAACTTAATGATCTACAGTTATACATGTAGTATTCAAAGTGATAAGAAAGCATATTTCTATGGCTTGAATAGTATTGTTATATACATGTACCACATTTGTAGCCACTCATCAATGGATGGACACTTAGACTGTTTCAATTTCTTAGCTGTTGTGAATGCTGGAATAAGCATGTATGTGTAGATGTCTTTAAAACTGGTGTGCTTGCATTGTGGGTGTCACACAGGGGACATAAAAAGCCCTTGAGCTTTGCATTAAGTAGTGAGTTTGGGAAGGAAAATTTGTAGACTTCAGAATCTGACAAAAATTTTTAAAGATTTATTTATCTTACTTGAAAGAGTTACACAGAGAGGTCTTCCATCTGCTAGTTCACTCCCCAGTTGGCCGCAATGGCCAGAACTGCGCCAATCTGAAGCCAGGAGCTTCCTCCAGGTCTCCTACACAGGTGCAGGGGCCCAAAGGCTTGGGCCATCTTCTGCTTTCCCAGGCCATAGCAGAGATCTGGATAGGAAGTAAAGCAGCCAGGACTCGAACTGGCGCCCATATGTAATGCTGGCACTGCAGGCGGCGGCTTTACCCACTACATCACAGCGCTGGCCCTTTGGACAAAAGTTTTTAATAAAGATCCATTTATTTGAGAGGGAGTATTGGAAAGCGACAGACCTTCCATCTGATGGTTCATTCCCCAGATGTCTGCAGGAGCTTCTTTTGGGTCTCCAGGTGTGTGGCAGGAGCCCAAGCACTTGGACCATCTTCTTCTGCAGCTGCATTGGAAGTAGAGCAGCAGGGACTTGAATCATTGTCCATATGGGATGCTGGTGTTGCAGGCAGAATCTTTATCCACTGTGCCACAACACCAGCTCCAGACAATTTTTGAAAAGTTGTCTCTTATTTCTAAGTCAGAAGTCTGGTTTACAAAATTTTATAGGTCCCTTCCTATTATACACTTATTAAGTTTATTATTTCCCTTGCTTCATACACTAAGACATGGGAGGCCTCTGGGAATTTGAGTATTCTTTTCTGCAGATTACACATAGATATTTTTACATAAGAATTTATGAAACTGTAGAAGATCACCCAGGAAGGAAAACGGTATTCAAATCCACTACTTCTATTCCAAGAGAAAAGTGAAATTTAAATGCACAGAAGTGTCGAATTGATGTATGAAAGTGAAGTGAGAATAGAAAGCTTTTCTTCCATCTCATGGTTTTATCCTTGGCTTCGTACCACAGAGAAACAAACGTAAACAGGAAGGTACCACACCTGTGTATCAGGATGCACCTATCCTCCTTGGATGGCAGGACCACTCCAGACTCTGACTGCAATAATCCAGAGAAGCACTGGTGTAAGAGGGGGTATTGGCTGCTTGTGAGAGAGTACCTGTGAGAACGGAACACATGAATACAAAGCATAATATTCTGTCTGAAAATAAGACATTAAGAGGACTAACCGTATAATTTTTTCTATAGGCAAAATAGACAAGAAATTTCATGGATTCACTTACACCTATTTTCCAGTTCAAAAAATTAAAATGCAACTGATGGGATACAAGCCATATTTAAACCCTAAACAGTTCATATGATAACTTAAAGTGCATAATGATGAACATACACTGGAAATGAAGTCACTGTCACCAGAGGCAGGCTTTTCCAATTGCTTGGGATTTGTTGATGGCCAGTCCCTCATGAACATTAGTTAAGTTATAGAAAAGCAATTGGACAAGAAAAAATACCTTTTACTTAAACTTGCTGTAACTACAAACTTCAAATTGAGCAACTTTTTTGCCTTATTACTAGATAATTAAACTTACCAGAAAGCCCTATTCCCAGATGGAGAAACTGATCCACAAGAGGGCTCACCTCTAGGTTGGGTGGTTGACTAGGGGGACATGGGATAAATTTAGGACTGCATTCCAATCCCAACTGATCGCAAATCCAGCACTTTGCATCTCCATCACCATCTGTTTCATAAACACTTTTTTTCTTTTTTGACAGGCAGAGTGGACAGTGAGAGAGAGAAAGGTCTTCCTTTTGCCATTGGTTCACCTTCCAATGGCCACTCCAGCCAGCGCGCTGCGGCTGGCACGCTGCACTGATCCGAAGCCAGGAGCCAGGTGCTTCTCCTGGTCTCCCATGGGGTGCAGGGTCCAAGGACTTGGGCCATCCTCCACTGCACTCCCTGGCCACAGCAGAGAGCTGGCCTGGAAGAGGGGCAACCAGGACAGAATCCGGCGCCCTGACCGGGACTAGAACCCGGTGTGCTGGTGCCTCAGGTGGAGGATTAGCCTATTGAGCCGTGGCGCCAGCCCATAAACACTTTCGAAAGTTCATTCTCTAATCAGGCTGGACCAGTTGCTAAGACTTTGCCTTTTTTTTTTTTTCCACATAAGTGTCCTTGGGGAACTAACTTGTATAAGCCTTTATTTATTTGCTTGGAAAAAGAGGGAATATTACATATCTTTTAAGGTTGCTGTAAATACTAAATAGTGGTTGTAAAGTGCATGGCCCAATGTCTGACACAAGCAAACACTAAGTAAGTAGCAGCTATGATTGCCTAGTCTCTTGAACAAGATGATTTGAAAGGTAATGAGCAAATAGGGTTCATATCGGAAGTGTGCTTATAAGTGGGAGAGTCTGCTTCATGGTGTGAATCATGCGGATGTCAGGTGGGAGTAATCGCTGCTGAACGCCAGGTACCCGTGGGAGCTGGGCTGACATAATTGCAACTATGTTTGGCCTATGGGCTTTGTTACATGTATTACATAACTTTATAATATGTGTGTATATATATATATGCATATGGATTAATATATATGAGTGTATATGGCTCTATGTTAGTAAGTGTGAATCTGGTTCTTGCTTATTTGTGACTGAACTTCCAAATAACTTGGGCTGACTCAGGGCATGGCAGGGGACACACAGATGCCTTCAAACAAAAGTACTCTCAGCCACACTGCAAATTAGGTTTGAAACTAAGATCAAACGACTACTTTAAATGATGTTTCAGATGTCAAATATTACATTCTCAGGCAGAATGTCAAGATTGTGTTTCCTCCAAATGCTGACATGCTTGTGCAGAGCTCCGGGAAGAACAATCTGAAGATGCAGCTATTAAGACTTGGATTTGTGGCCAGCGCCGCGGCTCACTAGGCTAATCCTCCGCTTTGCAGCACCAGCACACCGGGTTCTAGTCCCGGTCAGGGCGCCGGATTCTGTCCTGGTTGCCCCTCTTCCAGGCCAGCTCTCTGCTATGGCCCGGGAGTGCCGTGGAGGATGGCCCAAGTGTTTGGGCCCTGCACCCCATGGGAGACCAGGAGAAGCACCTGGCTCCTGCCATTGGATCAGCGCGGTGCACCGGCCGCAGCACGCTGGCCGCAGCGGCCATTGGAGGGTGAACCAATGGCAAAGGAAGACCTTTCTCTCTGTCTCTCTCTCTCTCACTGCCCACTCTGCCTGTCAAAAAAAAAAAAAAAAAAAAAAAAAAAAAAAAAGACTTGCATTTGTTCTTACCTGGAATGGACTATAAGTAGTTAAATAGGAAAGTCTCTTTTTCCTTCACTGTTGCACGTGATCTTTAAAAGGAAGTCTGAATCAACTGTGGCATATTTTACGTTGAGTTTTAACAATTTTATATTATGAATGTAAACTTCACAAAATGCAAGACAGCACAGTTTTTCAGATTTGAGAAAGAAACACAGAAAGATCTTCTATTGGGTGGTTCACTCCCAAAATGGCTGCAACAGCCGGGGCTGGGTCTGACTGAAGCCACAAGTCCAGACTGACATCCGGTCCTCCATGTGGGTGGCAGGGGCCCATGTACGTGAGCAACCTTCTGCTTTCCCAGGTGCATTAGCAGGGAACTGGATCAGAAGAGGAGCACCAGGGACTCAAATCAGCCCTCAGATATAGAAAGCTGATGTCACAAATGATGGCTTAACCAGCTGTGTCACAACACCAGCCCCACCAAGCATGAATTTTGAAGTTCCCAAGTCCATCCGAAAAATAGTCTAGAATACTACTTAACGTGGAAAGCACATAGAGGCTTGTAAGCAAACAACTCAAATTTCCGAAGAATTTATAGCTTCTCATATTTGGCTTTTCCAAGGGATTTTGAAGATTTAGGAGGGATAATGTTAACTGATAATGTTCATAGTGATTATAAACCACTTGCAGGCTTGGTGTTGCCTCCAGAAAAATTATAGATAAGAGAAGGTCAAACTTGCTCACTTCTCCCTGGGAAAATATTTGCCATGGACCTGTGAGGGGTCCCATTTGAGCTGTTCTGTAAAATCCCTAACTGTCTTCATACTTCTGTCACCGAACTTGCTTTCTCAAAGCACATGTTATTCACATTTGTCTTCTGTTTCTTAAATGGACAAACTTACTTCTCCTCTGGATCCAGACTATGTCTTCTTCCCAGTATTGCCTTCTTTCTTCCCCGCTTCATTTATTCCCATTGTTCAGAATAAAATGCACAACTTCAGTCTGGTTGTCTTGTGGAAACTTCCCTGTGCAGTAGTTAGGACTGCTCATTTACAAGAACTTGATGCTATATTTCCTTCATAGATAATTTAATATTTGCTCATCAGAATGACAATTGAAGGAAGGCAGAGTTTGCTACGTTTAATTCCGTAACGTGGCCAACAGATCTAGCAAGTGTCTGGGTCAGTAATCTCTGATGTTGGCTGAATCAATGCATGCGGAGATATGCTTAGCTCTTCCTTGTGCTCCATTTGGCAGTACAAATTTGAGGTTGTGCAGCCACACTGCATAGGCTATAAGATCCATAATAGCAGAAATGCTGTCTTTGTGCCTTTTGGAAATTGATACTATGAAGTGATCAAACAAGACACCATCAGTATTTGTTGGTTGACATTAGAAAGGTTTCTTGGAGAGAAGCCTTAAATATCTGATAGTGCAAGTCTGTAAATATGAGAGTTCTGGCACCACTGAAGATACTAAAATACAATATGGTACAGCAATATTGAAATAGAGTAAATGGAAGCAGCTTTCTGAGTTTGTGTATGGGACTCCACAATATTGTAGTAAAATCAGAATTTACAGTTACTGGTATACAAGTCAAAAAAAAAAAACCCTGCTTATCTGATCTGTGTTTATGGTAGCAGAAGCTAAATGGTTAGGTGTGGAATAACACTCATGGAGGGATAATAATTTATTATTTACAACAGGAAATTAAACTGTTGGAAAAGCAGAGCTGAAGCTGGACACTGGGCCCTAATCTCCATCCCCAGGGCTAAGAAAATCCCTTCTCCTTTACCTGCCATTTTCTCTCTTCAATGTTTTTATTTATACAAAGTGAACAAACTTCATGTATTTCATATACAGACTTAGGAGCATAGTGATACTGTCTTCCCATGTTCCTACCTTCCCTCCCTCCTTCCTGTTTCATTCTTTTAATTCTTATAATGACATACTTTGTTTTGTCGTCATAAGCTTAACCCTACACTAATTAAAATGCTAAGAACTAAAACACTGTTCCTCAATGGTTGAGGAACCTCAGTGACTGAGGAACTTGAGACTTTATGGACTGAGCAAGATGCAGGTAGGTAGTTCTACTCTTGTGGTCTCCCTCAGTACTATCCTCTGTTCAGAAAAATCTGAAAAAATCCAGCCAATTGTGAATCAAAGGCAATCCAAAGACACTACCAATTTTGAAGTGAGGATTTCTTTGGTCATGGATATATTAAAAATATATTACTAGAAGTTGAAATACTTGTTTAGTATTTGTAATGAAGATGTGATTTTCTTTAGTCTTCTTCCTAGGCATTGATTGTCAAAGAAGGCTACTTACAAGTCTCTCTAGTAACCAGTGTTCCAATTGGACATTGAAAAAGAAGTTCACTTAAATTCCTGTGGAATCAATGTTTCATTAAGAAAACACAGCAGCTGTATACTTACAAACATATCCCAACAATCTGTGGTTTTGATTTTTAGAACATATTTTCCCATAAGGGACACTGCACTTAGCCATCAACCACCTAAAAAGTAGAACAAAGTGAATAAATATCAACTAAGAAGTATTAGGAATGCATAGAAGGAAAATAAAATTTATTATTCGAAAACAACTGATTGGTCAAGAAATCACAAATCCTTGTTTTCTTCTTGCTTCATTCCAATTAATTTGACATAAAATTTATCAAATATTCCAAAATGTTACAAAAAGATTTTGGAGATTTATCAATTGCAGGGACTGTCATTGGGTTTTTTTCTCTAGGATAAAATTGGTTATTCTCTGCAGAAAATGGTCTATTAGTACTCTATCCTTGTTAAGAAGAAATGTGGCACTCTGTTAATTCTTTACTCACAACAACAGAATGCAATGTGCTCTCAGAGACTCATCTGACTGTTATGTCTTAGCAGCAAATCACTTTATCTTAGTTACATCTATGGACACAGCACCTGTTTTACAAGTTGTTTAAAATTGATGTTACTTGTGACCTAACAATCTTCTAAACTTAGCTACTCATTGCATCTTCCCTAAAGAGTTAGTGAAAAATTCCTAGGGTTTCAAAGTTGGCAAAACAAAATTTTGCCTTATTTCATTTTGTTACACAATAAGAACCACTTCTTTATTATGCAACAAGAACTCAGTCACACATCTTATTCAAATGTTTTCCTTGGTTCTCAGGAATGTCATTTCTGAGTCTGACATTTTGATATTACTGTTCTTATTTTCCCAAGTCCATCCTTATTCATCATCTTAATTCTTGATTTTGTAGGATTTTCATATTGAGCTTTTTGATATTGAAGTTTCTGAGTTTTCTGTATCATACATTTTATTAAATACTACAAGAATTATTCTGGAATGTCTTGAACTTAGCTATTCATAGAAAGCAAAAATAGGGGGTTTTTTGCAGATCAAAATTCTCAGATGCATCATGTGTAATGTACTCCTTGTGTTTTCTAGTGTCTTTCACATAAGTGGCCTTTGATCACTCTCTTATGAACTAAACCACTTGACTTTAAGGTGAAGGGAAAAAGGCCAAATTGGCCTACCTTGACGATTTCACAGAATCAACACACAGTTTTTGACATTTTTAAATGTGACAAAATGTGTCAAAGTAATCTGTAGATTTTCCAAGTCCCATGGTGGGGTCAGGGAAAGAGTGCAGTAGGTGGTTAATTGGGTTAGATACCACTTAGGATGACTGCATCGCGTATCAGAGTGCCTAGATTTGATGGCCAGCTCTGATTCTGATTCCAGCTTGCTGCTGATGCACACCCTGGGAGACAGTAGGTAATACTGCAGGTACTTGGATCCCTCTATCCATGAGGGACACCCTGACCCCAGTTCTGGGCTACTGGCCTCGTGCTGGAGACAGGGCTGGTTGCCTTCGCTGTCTCCCTTTTATTCTTACCTTTACCTATATAACCCTTCATCGTCATCAGTGGTGTTTTGCCAGATGAAATAATAAATTTCTCAATTTTTCTCAAGAGGCCAATGAAATAGAAAATATCTGCTTAGCTATATGGGCACTGACACTTCTTGTTACTTTCTTCTATTTTTCCTGGGGATGCTAACATGAGTCAGAAGAAGCACTCTTGGTAGATGAGGAAGAATTCTGCTTGCTAAAGTACAGGAATGTAGGAGCCTGGTCCTTTGATACCTACACACACTCAGAATTACCTCCTGAATTCAATTGAGTCATTGTCACTGGGCTTATTTCACATGCAGCATAATGAAATCCATAACTGATAGTATCCAAAAGATGATTTGAACGAGTTGCTTTGGACAGAACAAATGAATACTTGTGTAGTTAGGGTAGCGAATAGGCATTTTTCTCTGTTGATCCCAAGACTTCATAAGGACTAAGGATTCATTTCCAGGAAAAAATAATTTCATCCTGCATGTCACAGGATGTAATGATCATTTGTGCCAAGTTCTCTAACTTAGTAATGCCTATGATCTTATATCCAGATACAATAAAGCTTTATCCAAAATTGTATCCTTACACACACACAAACACTTGTTAAAGCCTAGATTTACCTTGAGATACAGATAATATGTGTGGAACAAAACAATACAGAACTAATGCCTCATTTTTTGTAACCCTACGGTCAAGTTACAGGATGATATTAAAATCATGGTAGAGCAGCTGCACCCACTTCTCACCCCTCTTCTAGTGCAATGGTTACCTAAGCTTGAAATTGAAACTCCTGTTTCCCCATTTACCCTTCCAACTGCAGCTTGCTGAGATGCAGGGAAGTGGCATTTTAAAGGAACCCACACACCTCTTCACATCCTGGAAACCACTGCCAACCACCCTCGCTTTCTTATAATTGTGCTCTAGGACTGCCTGTCTGGAGCTTTCACCGTTATTCACACAACACCCCCACTGAGCAGAGATCAAGAGGCTGATTGTCTAAGCCTGCTCACCACTAATGCGAGCTATCAACTCGGAAACTGGAGCTTCACATGGGGAGGTCTCCAGAGGCAGTAGCTCACGTGGCCATCTTTCCTTGGGTCTCTTACAAGTCTTCTCCCCATCACTGTCACTGGGACCCAGACTTGCCTGCACAAGGCATTGTGTAGTTGGCAAAGTCCACGTGGTAAACTTGTTGAAAACTGCAATTGGATACGAGACAGTTGCCACAGCCTCTGACTCTCAAGATCTAGCAAAGTTGTTTTAAATGCAGGGTGAACACAATTCTGTGGCCCGGGGAAGTCCACGGTTCCTACGTAAGTGTTTTTAGAATTCCCGAGGAGGCTTCCACTTGATTAACCTCCACCTGGTTTTGGACCTTCTATTTATCTTGGAGCCTCGTCTACCTTAAGTCAGTCTTTGAGTGCTTTCTCCATCAATGTCTCAACTGCACACTTAAGTTACTTACTCTACTTGTGGATCATGATGAAGACAACCAATCACATGGTAACACACAACATAATCAGATAGTACTCAGTAGGCATTTCCCCCCCTTGAATACCTTTGCATCCCTCTGAAACCACAAAATATAGACCCAATCTCTCCTTGGCTGGATCCTCCTTCCTCTAGTCAGCTTTTCTGTTTTGAACTCACCCCAGGTATTCAGGACACTGCAGTCTACATCTTTGAAATGGCACAGACCTCTGATACATGGGAGAGAAAGAGATAAATGTTTCCCTGGAGATCTCTCCATGTACAAATAGTCTGAATTTCAGAAATGATGATCCCCGCACCTCTGCCCCACAAATACCAGGCAGTTCAGCATGCTGCTATGCAAATATCATTTCCTAAACTGGTTTTTGTCTGTTCTATGACATGAAAATCTGAAACCAAAGGCTAACATTACTGTGAATCTTCTGCAGCCCTAGTACTTTCACAGTACCTACCTGAGCATAAGACAGAGCCAAAGGACTTGAAGTCATGATGCCCTGGGATAGCATGTGTTATTGGAGCATAATTGATTTTCCATATCTAAAATGTAGTATACAAATAGTGTGCTTTAAGAAAGTCCTGCCCCCAAGCTCAAGTTCATATGACTGACAAAGCTAGTATATTGCTATAAATAATGCATGTTTTCTTTTTTCAAGAGTATTTGATGCTTCCTAGTAAATATGTCACATGAAAATACAATAATGTATTCACATATCTTATGAAACATACTGCCTAATCTGTGATAAGCCTTTTACTAAGCCGTCACAGGGATGATTTAACTTTGCAATCCAATGAAATACTCTTACTCCCAAGTTCCAGAGGGAGAAACTGAGGCTCAGTTAGATTAGGTCAGTTATCTAAGGTCATGAAACTAAAATGTGCCAAACTGATCTGATTGTGGTCTGTTTCAATGTGGAATTTGCTTCTCACATTCTCAAAACATGGCTTGCATGGGTTTTTCATGGGTATAGTTATTAAATAAAAGTGGTCCAAATAGATGAAAGACATGAATAAAGGACATAATTATCAAGTGAATTGAGTGGGATTAATACTTGAACTCAAGGGTCAAATCCAAAGCATTTGTCCCCAAGCATCACGTTCATTCTTAGAAATCCTTGCTCCTGTTGGAAAGTCATAGGCCAGATGAACTCCTAATCCAAAAATGGAGAAAACATTAGGTTATCACAATTCTCGCATTTTGATTGTTTGAGCCAGTCTTTAATAACGATCCCAATCCCACCTCCAATGGCACTACTTTAGTGGGGCACTGTGAGACCATGAAGGCCCATCTGCACACTTGAGAATAAAGGGCTGCTCTGCTTGCAATCTAAGGTGCATTGCTTTTACAACTATACATACAGCATCAGGGGTTGGTACTGCTGTTTCTCCAAACCTTTCTGGTGTTCCTAGCTAAAAGAGTGTCCCAGGCTATACTATCCATCTGCATTGCAGATGTAATACACATTACCTGTGAAACACATGGATTTCTTAGGATGACTTCATGTGAAAATGTGGCTATTGGAAAAACTGTCAGTCACCAGCAGAATATATCTTAAAAAGTCACAGGTTATGCTCTTCTCTGACCCATTCCCATTTTCTAAGGTTGGTACACCCATGGGCTTTACTTCCTTTTGAATTTGGGGTGAATATTGCCATTTTGTGCTCACTTCAGAGCATAGGTATTCTGTACATCTATATTTTTTGGAAGAAAATTACTCAGTGCTCCATTAATGAGATAATGTATTTATTTATTATGACAATAAACACAGCTGCAAAATGGACCAGAAGGAAACAGATGACTTGCAGATTTCGGTGCCCAATGTGTCAACTGTAATTGAGAAATAAATTAAATGATCCATCTGCTTCCCATCATCAAGTCTTTCATTTTTGCCAGTGTCTATGGTTTTTAAAACAAGTCAGAATTATTTATCCTAATTACTCACTAAAAAATCCATATAGGAATAGAATGACTTTGTAATGTGCTTCTTTCCAATACATTCAAATCTAATGGAGATGATGAATTTTTTCCTTATTAATAGTTTTCACTTTATCATGCTAATTCTATTGAATTTTCTCTTTATAGCTGTTATATAGGCACTTCTAAAATAGATTGCTTTTAAGCAAATTATATGACATATCTGTTATCTTGATAGTTTACTTGCTTAGTTTTCTATTTTCTCTTTCTTTGGTAAACAAAAATTTTTTAATGTAGGTTACAACAAGAGATTCAATCTGCCTGCTAATGTTCAGAGGTGAGGGTTCAAACAGCTACCAGCAACTGGAACTAATTAAATATAATTGTACCATTTTTTTCCCCTACTTCATTGTTATAATTATCCCACTGAGAAACCACATGTCAGTACTGGGGAAAGAAACAATAACTTGTTTGCTTTCTCAAACATTTTCACAGTCATGCTTCTCTGCTCTGGAATTTGTTTTGTTGAACTCCCAGGGACATCTCTGAATGATTCCAGTAAAATATTTGTAGCATTTACAGTGGGATGGGGAGAGGAGAAAGAAATGGGAAACTTTCAAAAAGTTTTTATTGGAATCATGTTCACCTCTATGAAAATGAAATTATAAAATATAGAAAATCTCAAACTGAATAGCTACTTTGTACTTTACTCATATCGAGGAATCTTAATGACTGCTAACATTTTGTTTGTTCTTTTAAGCATTTGTCCATGCTCTTCTAATATTTTGAAGAGCTGAGATTACATGACTGTCTTAAAACTTTTCTCAATTAACAAGATCATACAGCTCTCCCTATCTAAAATAGACACCCATTATCACCGAAATGGTTGCATACATTATCAACTTCCTAATCCTCTATTTTTAGGCTATATAGGTCTCACCAATGTGATTGATTCGGTTTCTGTTGATCACTCTCCTAAAGCCCAGTAGGCAGACTAGTACCACCCTCCAAAATGAGAATGCTTTTGCTCCACATGTTAGAAATCTGTGGTTCAGTAACACAAATTTTTGTATTCTCTCCTAGAAGTCACTTTTTAAAAAAAATGCAAGGACGTTAAGATTACAGGTCAAATTTTTCTTTGTTTCTAGTCTATGTACCTCTTAGTGTAGCACAAGCCAACTTTGCTTCCATCTAATGTCGGCGAACCAGGGTCACTTGTAGGGGAGGGGTGGCACATAGGGAATACAGCAAATAAAGCTCCTGTCCCTTTACCAGTGTGCTGCATTGCTGTTGTACTGCTTATAGTGCAATGTTTTTGGACAAAAGCGTCATAACTGAAAATAAAGTTTCACTTTGGAGAATGTTGAAGGGAAAATTTTTTGAGACAGTTCTAGTTATTTTCTCCCTCTTCTCTCTCCTTGAGTATAGTGCTCAGCAAGATATGAAGCTAGACAAGAATTATGGGATTAGATGTTTGCAGAGTAGCTAACCTTCTGTACAGCAAATCAAGGAAGACGGACACTCTGCTTTCTCAACGTGCTACTCGAGAGCATTCATCCTCTGATTCTTTTGTCCAATGACATTAAAAAGTCCATTTATTCAAATAGCTCTACAAATGCACATTCACATCAGAAGTACTGTCAAGTCGCAGGAAAAAGGAATGTAGGAATTAGGGTCACCTGCTTCTCTCCAATTTTGGAAAAAGCAAGGCTGCTCTAATGCTCTGCTCCTGGCCATAGTCCTGCTGCCCTAAGTTTCGAGATGCAGGGGAGCGTCCGGCCCCATGAATGCGTCTTCAGGAACCCCTCAAGGTGCTTCATCTTCTGGCTCGCCCCGCACGACGTTCTCGGTGCCATGACGCCAGGCTCAGGAGAATGCTCTTCACCCGGTTCTGCACACGGGGCCGTCCGTGGACCGTGCTTTCCACTAAATTCCTGAAGTCCACTCTGTCCACCCTCAACAGGGCCTGGCTCATCCACTCCATTTCCGGAATCCTGGCTCGGTCTGGACCAAAGATCATGTCTGCCACCCATGCCTCCAGGTGGAACACCAAGGGGTCTTCCAGTTCCTGCTCCGGAAACCACCACGGCCGGATGTGAATGCGCGGGGGCGGCAGTGGATGTGGGAACCTAAGCAGGTCCTCTGGGCGGGCCGGCTTCAATGGGTCCTGCCGGGCCTCAGCAGCTCCAACGTCCGCCTCCATGTTGAGAGCAGCAGCCAAAACCGCTCGCACCAACCACCGGAACCTTGCTCCAGCCATCCTCTGTTTCTGAACACTTGCCCTCTTCTCCCTGTCTCACTTAATCTCCTGAGTGACTACTCGCACGTTAAGCACTTGTGTCCAAGTCCCCATCCTGGGATCCGTCTCAGGGAAGATAGTCTGTGCTGTCAAACCTTGCCAATTTCTCTCCATTCTTCGAGTGATACCCACAACTCCTTGTTCTGTAGCCCACACAGCCTGCATCAATTCTCATGCCTTTTCCCACTTCATCCTACACTGTACTCGTTACTTACAAAGTCCAGCTGAGCCTGTTCTCCGTCCCCACACCCTTTTCTTAGTTCCTGTGCCTGCTCTTAGAGTTTGCGTTTCAGTGTCTGACAGTAGGTCTTTACCCTCAAAAGCTGTGTGATTTGGGGCAGATAACATCCATGTCTCCCAGGGCCATTTGTTACGGTGGGAGAATGGTAGTCCTTACCTTGCAAAGTGTTAAAAGAATCCAGAAAGTACTCACGGTGTATTGTGTCCAGTCATTGCATCCTTTAAATCCAACCTTAGTTATCTCCTTTATGAAACCTCTTCATGACCTCAGTAGGAAATGAGTGTTTTCCCCTCCTCACATTTCTTTGGTTTTTCTCTTGTAATTTGTTTATAAGCAGAATAAGTAAATACAGTAATTCCTTTCTAGACTACATAGCTTTTATATACTTATTTAGAAAATGGATGAGACAGATCTTCAATCCACTGGCTCACTATGGAGGTAGCCACAGAGGCTAAGCTGGTGCCAGGCCAATGCCAGGAGCTCCTATATGGGCAGCAGGGGCCCAAATATTAGAGCTATCTTCTGATTTTTCAGGCTGTTAGCAGGAAGCTGGATTGGAAGTGAGGCAACCAGAACATGAACGGGAGCCCATATGGGATTCTGGTGTCACAGGGGGTGGCGTGACCAGCTATGCCACAATGCTGGCCCCTGGACTCTGATTCTTAAGAGGATACCTATCCCTTTGTGTTGCTGGCCATTGGCTGAATAATCTTGCCTTCCCAAATTGAAAGAAAAATATTTCTGATCCTCAGAAACTGATTTTTAAGCTTACATGGGTACATGAATTCCGCAGATGCAAGTAAGAATGTTGACATAGGGAGATTATCTAAGATGGTCTGATTAAAATGACAATGATCCTTACAAACAAACAGATCTCAGAAGCCTGAGACTGTGTGGACTAGCAATGCAAGGAATGCCACCAACTTCTAGAAGTAAGAGATAAACCACTTTATCCTAGAACTCCCGTTTGTTTTAGGTTTTTTGGTGTGTGTGTGTGTGTGTGCGCGCTATTGAACTCTTCGTGTAGTGTTAATCTCATGTATATCAACCTAATTAAAAATAGATCTTTTAAAAAAGGAAGAGAAGGAGGAAGAAGGGTAGAATTACTGGAGGGAAGGTAGTATGGGATGAATCACTATGTTCCTAAATTTGTATATATGAAATGCATGAAGTTTGTGTACTTAAATGATGTTTCTAGGTTAAAAAAATTGGAAAAATATAAATTAAAAGAACCCTACTGCTGACACTTAGATCTTCCATCCAGCAATTTAGTCGCAGCTGCCTGCAACAGCCAGAACTAAGCCAGACCAAAGCCCGCAGTCAGGAATTAGATTCCTGTCTCCTACATAGTAGGCGGGAACCTATGTACTTGGACCATAATTTGCTGCCCCCCAGGTACATTAGGAAGGCAGTGGAGCAAATGTAGTAGCTGGGATCTCACCAGGCATCCTAGGTGGCAGCTTCACACCCTGTGCCACAGTGCTGTCTCCTGTCATGTGTTAAACCATTAAGCTGGGGGTGATTTGTTAAAAGGACAATAGGAAACAATACATCACCCAATAGAATGCTTAGTACAATGTCATTTCATAAGTATTAATGAATTCAGTACAAACGCAACAAAAACAATGAAAAATCATTAAACAACATCAGATACAATTCAAAAGAAGGAAGATCAAAATACCAGCATTGGTGTTACATATTTCTCCCAGAAAATAAAGCACAAGGTAAAATGGTACAAGTCGGGGCAGGCCTTGGGACATAGCAGATTAGGCTGCCACCTGCGATGCTGGTACTGCACATCGGAATGCCCATTGGAATCGAGGTTGCTCTACTTTGAATCCAGCTTCCTGCTAGTGCTCCTGGAAAGCAGCAAAGGATGACCCAAGGTGCAGAGTTCTTTCTCATTAAGAGTAAGTATCTCATAGATAAGTCCCTGGGTTGGATGGGAGTCGAAGAACTCAAATTCTGTTCCTTAATCTGGGTTCTGGGATAGGATGCTTTGGGCTATGAACATGGAAGTGCCAGTATCAACTGACCTGAACAATGCACATTTCTCATGTGAAGGATTTGGCAGTTCAAGAATGATGGAGAAGCTCAATAGCCATGTTATACCGTGTATGTTTTCCATCTATATTATTCTAGCCTCATTGGGTTTGTTTTCTCCACGAAGTGCCTCCTGTGGTCAGATTGTCTTCTACAGTGCCCTAGATCACCTTCAAACCAAAAATATTTTACCAAGGAAGACTGAGTATCGTCATGTGTTTCTTTTGAAGAGAAAAGACTTTTCCCAGGGACCCTATGAGGACTCTTCCCCCCCAACTCTTTGACCAGTGACATAGATCTTTCTAAACCAAGCACAGGATAATAAAAATCAGTGAGGCAAAAAGTTTAAAATGGCTGTCTTAAATAAATGAAAATCTATTTCTTAGGGATGTATATAAAGGAGTTAACAACCAGGATTGACTTTTTCATAGGTAAATAATCCTATACCAGATCCATAACAAATTATAAAAATTAGACAATGATCTGAAGTAAATTTTTAAAAAAATAGATTGAAAACATTCCTGTCTTACATTGGAGTTCTTTGCAATGTATATTTTTAAGTCTGTCATTGAACCAAGTCAACAATTCCTACTATTAAGAGATTTAGATCATTTTTGGAGAAATCTAACAAAATTGCAAGTACAATACACATAAATTGTAGGGTGACACATGAGAATGTTGATGTATTTTGGCCTAAATAGAGGAAGCCACCTAATTCACATAAAAGTAGTGAATAACTCAAATGAGGTTTCATAGATGAAATGACATTTTGGGCTGGCGCCGTGGCTCCCTTAATTAATCCTCCGCCTGCGCTACCAGCATCCTGTGTGGGCACTGGGTTCTAGTCCTGGCTACTCCTCTTCCTGTCCAGCTCTCTGCTGTGGCCCAGGAAGGCAGTGGAGGATGGCCCAAGTGCTTGGACACCTGCACCCTCGTGGGAGACCAGGAGGAAGCACCTGGCTCCTGGCTTCAGATCAGTGCAGCACTGGCTGTAGCAGCCATTTGGGGAATGAACCAATGGAAGGAATACTCTTCTCTCTCTCTCTCTGTAACTGTACCTGTCAAATAAAAAGACATTTTATACAGATCTGGAAGATTGAGTAGGATTCAATAGGTGAAAATAATAGGGTTAGCTCATGGGAGAAATAGCATAAGTGGGGTTGGCAGCTACTGTATTTTTTTTAATTTTATTTTTGTAAGAGTACCGCAATTGTTCTCTGTAGAAGGCCCTGGCAAGTCTCAAGGTTTCTAAATCCATGTGATGTCATGCATTTGCTTGGTGCAGCAGTGTGTATAGTGAAAAGCATGTGATTTAGTCTTTTATTTTTTTTTTATTTTTTGACAGGCAGAGTGGACAGCGAGAGAGAGAGACAGAGAGAAAGGTCTTCCTTTGCTGTTGGTTCACCCTCCAATGGCCGCTGCGGCCGGCGCGCTGCGGCCAGCACACCGCGCTGATCCGATGGCAGGAGCCAGGTGCTTCTCCTGGTCTCCCATGGGGTGCAGGGCCTAAGCACTTGGGCCATCCTCCACTGTACTCCCTGGCCACAGCAGAGAGCTGGCCTGGAAGAGGGGCAACCAGGACAGAATCTGGCTCCCCGACCAGGACTAGAACCCAGGGTGCCAGAGCCGCAAGGCAGAGGATTAGCCTAGTGAGCTGCGATGCTGGCCCTAGTCTTGTCTTGTTATCCATGATGGTTGGCTGACATCCAATCAGACCTAACCATGCTTTGGTTGAAATTGCTGGAGAAAAGAATAGACCTCTTTGCCACTAGATTTGTCCAAGGGAATATATAGGCCTGAAGAAGTATCAGATGTTTTCTGTTGCAGGTACTTCAGTCTGAGTCAAAACACAGATAGAAAGGTCTGAGAACATCATGTGAACCTCCAGTTTAAGCATCAACCGAGGAGAGCCATCACTAGTCCCATCACTAGTTACTTGGCTCAGAAAATATGTTCTTCTGATAAGGATTGTTTTATGTCAATTTTCAGTCACAATACAGATGATCCAATTAATGGGTGAACAAATGCATACAACAGGTAAAAACACTGAAGTTTCATGGGAAAGAACAAAAATACATGGGGAAGGTCGGTGCTGTGGATCACTAGGTTAATCCTCCGCCTACAGCGCCAGCACCCTGGGTTCTTGTCCTGGTTGGGGCGCCAGATTCTGTCCCGGTTGCTCCTCTTCCAGTCCAGCTCTCTGCTGTGGCCTGGGAGGGTAGTGGAGGATGGCCCAAGTGCTTGGGCCCTGCACCCACATGGGAGACCAGGAGGAAGCACCTGGATCCTGGCTTTGGATTGGCACAGCAAGGGGAGTGAACCAATGGAAGATCTGTCTCTCTCTCTCTCTCTCTCACTGTCTAACTCTGCCTGTCAAAAAAAAAAAAAATACATGGGGAAATAAAAATTCTGGTGGACAAGTTCCTGGAACTGACATTGTCATCCAATATTAGCCCATACTTAACAATTTGCAAACTCATGTAAAAGAAACTCGATTGAAGTGTGCTGTACATTGAGATTTAATGCTATAACTAGTACTCAAACAGTATTTTTCACTTTATGCTTCTGTGTGGGAGCAAACTGTTGAAATCTTTACGTAATGTATGCTAAACTGATCTTCTGTATATAAAGAGAAATGAAAATGAATCTTGATGTGAATGGAAGGGGAGAGGGAGTGGGAAAGGGGAGGGTTGCGGGTGGGAGGGACGTTATGGGGGGGAAGCCATTGTAATCCATAAGCTGTACTTTGGAAATTTATATTCATTAAATAAAAGTTTGAAAGCAAAAAAAAAAAAAAAAAGAAAGAAAGAAAGAAAGTAACTGAAAAGTGTCAGCTACATTACTTATGCAGAGAGATGATTTAATTCTCTACCCTTAAATATGGTGGGCTGATGGCTTGTTGATGTAATATGAAACTGATGGGGAGGACTGATGCTTCCATTCTGGCCTCTTAAAGAACCCTAAGTGTGGGGGCCCTGTGCTGTGGCGCAGTGGGTTAAAGCCTTGGCCTGAAGCACCAGCATCCCATTTGGGCACCAGTTCTAATCTCAGTTGATCATCTTCTGATCCAACTCTCTGCTATGGCCTGGGAAAGCAGTAGGACCTGGCCCAAGTCCTTGGGCCCCTGCACCCACGTGGGAGACCTGGAAGAAGCTCCGGCCATTATAGCCATTTGGAGAGTGAACCAGCAGATGAAAGTCCCTCCCTGCCCCATCTCTTTAATTCTATCAAATAAAAGCAAGTCTTGGCCGGCGTCGCGGCTCACTAGGCTAATCCTCTGCCTTGTGGCACCGGCACACTGGGTTCTAGTCCCGGTCAGGGCGCCGGATTCTGTCCCGGTCACCCCTCTTCCAGGCCAGCTCTATGCTGTGGCCAGGGAGTGCAGTGGAGGATGGCCCAGGTGCTTGGGCCCTGCACCCCATGGGAGACCAGGAGAAGCACCTGGCTCCTGCCATCGGATCAGCGCAGTGCGCTGGCTGCAGTGCGCCGGCCGCAGCGGCCATTGGAGGGTGAACCAACGGCAAAGGAAGACCTTTCTCTCTGTCTCTCTCTCTCTCACTGTCCACTCTGCCTGTCAAAAAGAAAAGGGGGGGGGGGGGCGGCAAGTCTTTAGGGGAAAAAAAAAACACAAACCTCCAGGTGTTGGGTCAGTAAGAAATCCAAACGCTATGATCTACATACTGAAGATTGAATGTATAAAGTCCCTGCTTGGGAACCCAATCTGATCTCAAAACTGCAGCCATTCATATCTCTGTGTAAGAGATACCAGTGAAGACAGAACACCCCATGCTGGAGACAAATAAGCCCAACAACTTGGATTAACGCTATGTGAACAGGAAAATCACCCAAGTTATAAGTAAATTTATGGCCTATAATACAAGTCACTGGGTTTTGGAGTAACTGGTTACACACAGCAATAGTTGTCTGGAACCTAGTGTTTTACTAGGAAGGGGGATTGTGCTAGGGGGAAAATGAAATAGATATTGGACTGGGCAATAGACAAACTGCTGAACACTTGAAGAACAGGGAGGAAATTACTACGGTCTTACAGCACATTGTGGTTGTTTTTATCCAAGAATCTTGACAGTAGTTTCTGGGAAGAAAACAGAAAATATATATTCCATAAATGGGATTTGGCTAAGATTTTAAGGAAGAATTAAAAATTGAAAAACATGTGGAAATAAAAATTCTGGTGTGACAGTGTCACCTGGTCTTTAGTGACAAACATTTCATACCAATATATAAGTACCTTATAAAATAGATGTGTATTATGTATATAACAAAACATTATAGAAATATATAATTAGAAGATATGAATGGATAGATTTCAGACAAAATTTAATGTATATGAAATGGAAGTGAGCTTTTTTTAGAATCCAAAATAGAACTGTTAGTACTAGCCTATTCATTCAGAAGGCAAAGGCGTTTCAAAGGGGGAAATGGCCTCAGGATAAATAACATTTAAAGAGTTGGACAGGAAAGTCCTTTAAAATTTCAGAGAGAATCCAACCCTTGTTTCATAAATCCTCTTAATTCAATAAAGATGCTCTTACCAGTTTTAAGAGTAGTGTCTCGCAACATCCTGATCCTCAGACAAGAGGGACTGTTTTGAAAATATTCCAGGTATGACTTTGTTGTAATACATTGGACCCTGCAGCATTCAGAGAAATCCCACTAAGACGTCCAAGTAATTGCATTTAAGGAGAAAGTAGGAGACAAAGATTTGGAGAATAGAATCGGGAGGCGAATGCATAAGGTAAGAGCTGAAGACAACTGTTCCCATGTAGTTTGTTGAGCCTCAAAAAATAACATGTCTAGCTGGATTTTATAATTTCCATGGACCAGTGAGTGACCGTTGCCTCTTACTGCACTTTTTTTAACAGAATTATTTGGAAGTTACTGAAAGAGAGGAGGAGAGGTGGAGATCTTCCATTTATTGATTCACTCCCTAAATGGCCACAACACCCAGGCCAGGGCCAGGCCAAAGCCAGGAGCCAAAATCTATATACGAGTCCCCCATGTAGGTCCCAGAGACACAATGACTTGGGCCACCTTCCACTGCTTTCTCAGGTACATAAATAGGGAGCTGGATCAGAAGTTGAAACAGCTAGGACATGACCTGGCACCCAGTGAGATACTGGCAATGCAGGCAGCAGCTTTCCCCACTACACAACACTCTGGCCCCTTATTGGACTGGTTTAGGACCAGAGCACATATTTCATCTCCTACTTCTGCAAAACTCTTACAGTTCCTTTCTTCCCATCCAAGTAAGGAGAGTTGTGTGTGTAAGAGCTGTGGCTGGAGAAGGTAGAAGAGGCCTTTGGGAAAAGAAATCATAGGTTTCTATCTCCGCTCCATTACTTACTAACTGTGAATTGGGGAAAGCATTTAAAAAACTTGAAAGAACAGAGACTTAAATTATCAAGAGGACTAAATGAGATACCATGCATCAGTATGTTTAAGTGCTTGTTACTTAATATGCAGTAGGTGCTCAATCAATATTAACTTGAATCCGGAGGTAAAGGAATAATCTGCAAGTCATAACAGACTAAACATTTCACACATAACTTTTTGAATGTCCATCTCTACTCCCCATTAAACAGGATTTAAACCAACATAAATATTTTTGTGTTGAGTAAAAATAATAAGGAATCCGAGTGTCTCACACTGCCCTTATTACTTGAAATGACTGAAATCTTGCTAATCGCTGAGAACTTTACTTTTTTTGTTTTTAAATTTAAGGTAAAGAAATTTCATATATACAGATTAAGGAACATAGTAATACTTCCCACCTAACCCTCCTGCCCACGGTCCACCCATTTTCCTCCCTTTTTTATTTCCTTGATTTTTACAATGATCTACTTTGTTTGTTACACTCTTGACATTAATCCTACAAAGTTCAACAAAAAGTAAGGAGAAAAAAACACTGTTTAACAGTAAATAAAAGGACTATAAAAAAATCATTGGATCTCAAAATGGTAATGTCATTTTCATACATGACATTTTTGATAATGCATTAGTTGATACAGATCAGGGATAACATGGTATTTATCTTTTAAGGGCTGGCTTATTTCAGCTGCATCCATTTTGTTGCAAGAGACAGGATTTCATTCTTACATAGTTGAGTACTGTTCCATAACATATACCATAATTTCTTTATAACAGTTGGACATCTGGGTTGATTCCATATCTTAGCTATTGTGAATTGAACTGTAATAAACTTGGGTATAAATCCTTGACAGGGTGAACCCTTTTCCTTAGGAAAACTCCCAGGAGTGGGATATCGGGATCATATTGTGTATCTGTTAGAGCTTTCCAAGGTTTCTCCATACTATCTTCCAGAGTGGCTCTACTAGTTTATACTCCCACCAACAGTGGATTAGGGTACCTTCCTTCCTTCCCTCGATCCTCATCAGTACTTGAGTTTTAAAAGCCTACTTGATCCATAAGAAAAAGTTGAGAAAGGCAAACCCTGCCATTAACCTGAACACAGCTTTCCTTGGATGTGTACCTTCCTTAGCCCAGAGAGTACATGTGGCTTTCTGTGGATAGTTGTTGATATTTGTGCAGTTAGCAGGCACTTAGGATAAAGCAGGTTGAGTCTTGCCAATGGAGTTATGAACTCTGAATAAGAACGGCTCAGTAAAAACTGGAGATCAGGAGTGGGAAAGGGGAGGGTTGTGGGTGGGAAGGACGGTATGGGGGGGAAGCCATTGTAATCCATAAGTCGTACTTTGGAAATTTATATTCATTAAATAAAAGTTAAAAAAGAAAAAAAACTGGAGATCAATGCAAGTACCAGACTCCTCCTCAAAGACCCCCAATGAATTTGCACAAATGTTAAGTATAATGGAAAATTTTATCTGCATTTTAATCAACTGAAAGAAAACCTAAAAATAATGCTGAAAGCCATCAATAAATATCTGTCAATAGTCTTTGGAATTAGTCCATAGGATAAATACAAGATGGCAAACAATGCAGTTAATAGAGAGCAAAGCCTCAGAACAGTAATACTTGTATCCTGGGTTGTGAGTCTATTTTTGAACTGTGATTATTACTGAAAGAAACATAGTTTAAGAATGAAAGCACTAAAGTATTGTTGGGTTTCCCATCCTACTGCCTTAGTTTTTATAAAAGTAATACCTGTTAGATGTGGGAAGGATTATCTAATTCAAACTGAGAGAATGGTGTCCAAATAAGGGCCAATAATTTGCCTGAAGTTTCTAGCTGAGTCCTTGGTGGAGCTAACACTGTAAATAAGACATCGTGATGATGTTCTAATAGAATATCATGAAACAGTTTACTGCTGGGGCACTGGAAGTTGCTCACATTTCATACCTCAGCTCTGATCGTGGATATGTGATTTACTCTTCTAGCCTCATATAACTTATTTGTAAATTAATGTTCATAGTAATTCCTTGATCATGGTGTCATTGTGTGATGAGAAAATTTGTGAGGCACTTAGCCTAATGTTTGCCTTATATCACATACATTGTTATTAACAAGCTCTACAGTTTTTCATGATAGTCCATAAAACATTTGAACTTACTTTGCTCCTTTTTATACCATTTTTAATGTATTATCCTGATGTCTATCTTCCTGCCACCTAGGATAAGTCGAATTCGTTCCTGGGTTGGTATGGTAGGCTAGGGGAGACTGGTTGGATACAGAATCCTGGGTTTCTATCTCAACACCATGAACTAAAGGCTCTATTACCTGGTGTTTATTTTGAGGTTTAAACGCTTCATAGAAGAATAACACAATTTTCCTTAAGCGTGAGACCTCCTATGAACATGTACATCATGCAAGGCCAGTATTTTGGGCATGTAATCTCTGCTGTCTCCCAGTGCCATATTCTAAATGGTCCCACTTAAGGCTTAATTCTCTGATGCTGCCATCCTGAGGTTCTTCAATTTTGAACATAATAGCCCACATTTAAACTTTGACTTCCAATTTATGCAGCCTGTTCTGTTAGCACATTTCCTGTCACATAATAATTGACCAATAAGTATTAGCCTAAATCAGAAGGATAAATTGTTAGCATGTACTGATCATCCTTTGGCGGCATAGACGACTGTTTGAGTGTTCATTATCACCAGCCCGTGTGAGATTTAAGACCCCCTTTAAAAGCTTTCCTAATTTATGACAATTTTGGGGATTCAATCCATCTTCCAATAGCAGAAGTAATCAGATGTAATCAGGTTTCTTTGGTTTTGTTTTTTGTTTTTGTTTTTGTTTTTCTTTTTAGGAAATGATCCACAAGGGGGAGTTAAGCAGACCATCTTACGCTCTGTTAACACAAACCCATTCTCTTGCTCAAGGACAGGGCGATGATATTTGGAATAACAAAGATCCATGGCCTGTTGAGACCATAGTTGAATTTTCGGTGTGGTTATTTGGGGATTCTTTGCTATGCTACCATTGAGTGCCTTGTGAGAAAAGCCAAAACCTATCTGTCCCAGTATTTCCAGAAGTATCTTCTGCATAGTAACTATCCTATTTAAAACTAGCAAAAACTCATGCAAATGTAAGGAGCTTGAAATCAGTGATTTGGTGATATATGCCTACATTATTCCTCACATGGAGTGTCTTCTTGCACACAAACATCTGAAAGATTGTCCAGTGAATCATATGTACTTAGATTTAATGCATATTAAACATAATTATTTAATTTGATTTATTTTTAAATTATAATCTATTAACATGAGAAGCACATCCAGAACACTGGTAGGCACTGCCAAAGATCTGTTTGTCTATATTATGCAATGAGAACACTGGCATGATTGTGAAGGTCACCTTTCCAAAAGTCCAGAAATTAATCAAAATGCTTATCTGAAGTCATTATTCAAAAAAAGGCTAAATCGTAGTTATAACAATGAGCTTTGCAGTGGCTGAACTTTGTAATCCCATACCCCTTTTTGTGAGTTCCAGCAAACTTCAAAAAACAGTACCTCAGATACATGAAAGTAGTGTGTTCTTAAAAAAAAAAAAAAAAGTAATCCAACAGTCACCATAGGGAGGAAAAGGGGTTTGTGAGCACCTCATCACAACTAAAAGTATGAGTAAACTTTCACTCTGACTTTTCCAAAAGGTCAGTGGAAAAGTAATATATACGGGGCTTCTCTTAGTTGTTCTGAAGCAGAGCTTGTTCATGAAGGAAAGCCATATTCAAAAAATGCATGCTTAAAAATTTTAAAGTAATTTTTGAAACGTAAATCGTAAACTACTTTGGTAAAACAAGCACCTAGATAATGACCTTAGAATGCAAATCCAGGGGATGAGATGTATACAGTGGGTTTTGAAAAGTTCTAAGGTGGTCGAGGGGAGCCAGAGGGTGAGTAACATCTCTCAGCTCTGGCTGACTTGGAGGCTCCACCCAAGAATAAATTGAAGACTACTGCAGATAAATAGACTGAGTGAGTCCTTTGGCTTGTATCCCAACTGACAGAGAGCCCTTCAGAAAAGAATGGGTGATTGGGAAATCTTCAAGAAAACCCCTGTTTACTAATCAAATGGCCACCCATGACAAGAATGCCGACTGCACTGAGGGGTTCAACACAGTTACTAAACAAACACAGCAAGAACAACAAAGCTTGAGAAAGCAATTTCACTTCAGAATTCTGACATTCAATAAATTTAAAAACATACAAG